>NC_089800.1:88745797-88878297 GCF_029633855.1 Hoplias malabaricus
TACAAATAATGTAATTAAAACTAAAATTAAATATTAAAACAAACAAAAAAATATTACAATCACAGTCCTGGAGTCACACCCAAATAAGGAAATCCTACTCTTTGATTCTTCTCCCAAAATTCTTATTACTGACTAAAATGAGACTAAACCCAAGACTAAAACCAAAACAGAATCAAAGTCTGCTGTTAAAATGAACACTGGACTGATCCACCACCCAGAATCGCCCCTGCTGGGTGAAAAGGGACTAACAAAGTATGCAGAGCAATGGGCAGTCAGTGGAACTGGTTAAATGACCAGGGAGGCGTCCAACAAGAGTTTAACCCTTCGATCCTTTAATGAGATGTTACCGCTGGACGTCGCCGGACACTGCGGCAAAAACAGAGCGGGAGGATGACTGTTATTCAGTCTTTTATACTGTAATATGTTCTGTACACTTCAGGGAAGATTTTACATGCGAATTTGCCTCATTGCTGTGAGGATTTGATGGCATTCAGCCACATCAGCTTTAGTGTGTTCGGAGAACTGATCCACTACAGCTCGTCTGTAAAAGTAGACTGCGCTTTCTCCATCCCTCATTTTCACTGCTCCACAAACCAATGCAGGGAGGTTATAACCCTCTGGCCCACATTTGGCATTGGGCATGGTGTAGGCTCATGTGCAGCTGCTCCAAAGCATTCCATTGCATTATCCATAGGGACAGTACGCACTGTGTCCTTATTAGGTTTTGAGTTTGATCGCGATGAACGATGTAGAATCTGATTCATGAAGCGTCCGTACGATGTGGAAACTGCACTATGTACAAGCAGGGGCTGAATGAATGAATGAATGAATGAATAAAAGCCTGTGATCTTTAAATCATATCACACCACCTTCTTTGCTTATATTCTTTTGCTTATAAGTGTCACATACAGTGCCATACTGATGTCTAACATAGGGCTATGTGTCTGATCTAGAAATGAATTCATCCATGTGTTTATGAGACTGTATCACGAATAAGAGTTAGACTGTGTTGTGTAGATAGAGACTTTAGATTCTGCACTTTTTCCACATGATGTTTCTGCTTGTTTCAATGAGCTACAGCTAAGAAATGATTCAGATGACATTACTGCAGGGATTTATTATTGTTAGAAGTTCAGACATGAATGAGCTGCAGAACTGGGAGTAATTCTCTTCGCTGTTGAAGGGGAGGGGCGGGGGCTGGTGAAGGGGGGCTGTCAGAGCAGTCAAACAAATCACAGACCAGCTTAAACTCATCTGATCAGGTGAAGCTTTGATGTCTCTGCTCTCGTCTCACTCTCTCCACTATCACTCGCTCATCAGCGTCAGTGCTGCAACACTCTGCAATCAGCACACAGCTCGGAGCAGGCCCCTCACCCACTGTACACAGCATCAGCCCCTACACTCCACTGCTGCGTTCTACTGGACACTTTATCAGAAACACCCCCCTCTACTGACACTCACTGGCCACTTTATCAGAAACACCTCCCTCTACTGACACACACTGGCCACTATATCAGAAACACCCCCCCCCCCCCCTCTACTGACACTCACTGGCCACTTTATCAGAAACACCTCCCTCTACTGACACTCACTGGCCACTATATCAGAAACACCCCCCCCCCCCCCCCTCTACTGACACTCACTGGCCACTTTATCAGAAACACCCCCCCTCTACTGACACTCACTGGCCACTTTATCAGAAACACCCCCCTCTACTGACACTCACTGGCCACTTTATCAGAAACACCCCCCCTCTACTGACACTCACTGGCCACTTTATCAGAAACACCCCCCTTCTACTGACACTCACTGGCCACTTTATCAGAAACACCCTCCTTCTACTGACACTCACTGGCCACTTTATCAGAAACACCCCCCTCTACTGACACTCCCTGGCCACTTTATCAGAAACACCCTCCTTCTACTGACACTCACTGGCCACTTTATCAGAAACACCCTCCTTCTACTGACACTCACTGGCCACTTTATCAGAAACACCTCACCTCTACTGACACTCACTGGCCACTTTATCAGAAACACCCCCCTCTACTGACTCTCCCTGGCCACTTTATCAGAAACACCCCCCTTCTACTGACACTCACTGGCCACTTTATCAGAAACACCCCCCTTCTACTGACACTCACTGGCCACTTTATCAGAAACACCCACTGGACACTTTGAAACACAGTAAATGTGTGTGTGTGTGTGCTCTGAAAGAATTAATTCAAACACACAGTACATTGCTTTAAGGGATATTGTAAGAAAGGCACACATTAAGGCTGTATGTGAAGAGTGTAGGCTCCAGTGGCTGCTTCTCTATAGAGATGTCCTCTGCATCATTTGCTGTAAATAAAATAATATAAAAAATAATAAAAATACAGCAGAAAATGTGTATTTTTGCCCAGAAGAGGTGTTCTCTGCTGAAGTAAGACGTGGCCATTATCAGGAAATGCACACACACTGAGTTTCTGTGAGACTGAAAAGCCCTGAGGGCAAGCGGAGGTATAAGAAGAGTGTAGGGAAAGTTAGTGTGAGTATCTGCTCTGTATAGAATCGGTTAAAGCTGAGAGATAAAGAGTAGATGAGTTCCCCTGGGTGACCATTAGCACCGAGCGGCACAGGGCATCATGGGTAAGGGCTACTCTCGCAGGAGGGTCAGTGAGAGGAAGCTTAAAAATATTAAACGAAACTTACTTTCAGCAGCTGTCTGATTATCCCACCATGCAGTGGCCAAAACAGAGCCCTAAACATCTCCAGCCAGTCAGCGTTCACTAGAGAACAACACCAGCCTTCAACAGCAACGATGAAGCTGAAGCCCCTTTTATAATAAGTGTCTCTAATACTTGTGTGATTACACATTAACTGACATTTTACGGAAGCTTACGGAGGTCTATTATTGGGTCTAACCTTGAATTTCATAATGAATTGTGATTAAATCCATCAGATCACACCAGAGTCAACTGGCAGAAAGAGAAATGACTGGATGAAATTAGAGTAGAGTAAGCCGTAAATAGCTCAGTAATTTATAAAAAGCCAGAATGCCGTCTGAAGCTCAGAAACTAACTACTGTTACACCCCAATCATCAGGAGATCACTGGTTTCATCCTCAATGACTTTATTAATAAGAGTTATATATATATAGGGTAGCACAGTGTGGCTCGTCTGTGAGGAGTGTGGTGTGTTCTCCCTGTGTCTGCATGGGTTTCCTCCGGGTGACTGTCTGTGAGGAGTGTGGTGTGTTCTCCCTGTGTCTGCGTGGGTTTCCTCCGGGTGACTGTCTGTGAGGAGTGTGGTGTGTTCTCCCTGTGTCTGCGTGGGTTTCCTCCGGGTGACTATCTGTGAGGAGTGTGGTGTGTTCTCCCTGTGTCTGCGTGGGTTTCCTCTGGGTGACTGTCTGTGAGGAGTGTGGTGTGTTCTCCCCGTGTCTGCATGGGTTTCCTCCGGGTGACTGTCTGTGAGGAGTGTGGTGTGTTCTCCCTGTGTCTGTGTGGGTTTCCTCCAGGTGACTGTCTGTGAGGAGTGTGGTGTGTTCTCCCTGTGTCTGCGTGGGTTTCCTCCGGGTGACTGTCTGTGAGTAGTGTGGTGTATTCTCCCTGTGTCTGTGTGGGTTTCCTCCGGGTGCTCCGGTTTCCTCCCACGCTCCAAAAATACACGTTGGTAAGTGGATTGGAGACTCAAAAGTGTCCATAGGTGTGAGTGTGTGAGTGAATGTGTGAGTGTGTGTTGCTCTGCCGAGGACTGGCACCCCTCCAGGGTGTGTTCCTGCCTTGTGCCAAGTAATTCTGGGTTACAGACAATGAATGAATGAATATATTTATATATATACACAGACAGAGAGAGAGAGAGAGAGAGTACTCTACAGTGACTCTTATTATTAATATATATATATATATATATATATATATATATATATATATATATATATATATCATATGCATCATTTTACAGTGATGCACCACCACAGTTTGTTGGTTGTGAGGTTTTGAAAGAGGTAAGCAATACTCAAAACCTGCTACAACAAAACACACCCTGGGAAACAAAGCTAAAACAGTAGAAAAATCTATGAGAATATAAAAATAACACAAGGAATGGAATAATATTAATATTGTAATAACTTTAATAACTGTGATGATATGAACTTCACAAAGTCTTTTTTAAATACATTTGTGAAAGTCACATCTCAGAGCTCCACACTCAATGTAGGCTGTGTTTCACTGATGTTATGACACTGAAGGCATTTCCATTTTGTGCACCACTTTTTTTTAAGAAAATCAAGAATGCACACATTCACCCAGTCACTCATATACTCACCCAGTCACCCACACACTCACACATTCACCCAGTCGCTCATATACTCACCCAGTCACTCACACATTCACCCAGTCACTCACACACTCGCACATTCACCCAGTCACTCATATACTCACCCAGTCACTCATATACTCACCCAGTCATCCACACACTCACACATT
Organism: Hoplias malabaricus; assembly: GCF_029633855.1. NCBI lineage: Eukaryota > Metazoa > Chordata > Actinopteri > Characiformes > Erythrinidae > Hoplias > Hoplias malabaricus. The sequence goes on from NC_089800.1 coordinate 88,750,270, forward strand.
CACCCAGTGACTCATATACTCACCCAGTCGCTCACACATTCACCCAGTCGCTCATATACTCACCCAGTCACTCACACACTCACCCTGTCACTCACACACTCACACATTCACCCAGTCACTCATATACTCACCCAGTCACCCACACACTCACACATTCACCCAGTCGCTCATATACTCACCCATTCACTCACACATTCACCCAGTCACTCACACACTCGCACATTCACCCAGTCACTCATATACTCACCCAGTCACTCATATACTCACCCAGTCATCCACACACTCACACATTCACCCAGTGACTCATATACTCACCCAGTCGCTCACACATTCACCCAGTCGCTCATATACTCACCCAGTCACTCACACACTCACCCTGTCACTCACACACTCGCACATTCACCCAGTCACTCATATACTCACCCAGTCACCTACACACTCACACATTCACCCAGTCACTCATATACTCACCCAGTCACTCACACATTCACCCAGTCACTCACACACTCGCACATTCACCCAGTCACTCATATACTCACCCAGTCACTCACACATTCACCCAGTCACTCACACACTCGCACATTCACCCAGTCACTCATATACTCACCCAGTCACTCACACCCTCGCACATTCACCCAGTCACTCATATACTCACCCAGTTACTCACATACTCACCCAGTTACTCACACACTCAAACATTCACCCAGTCACTCATATACTCACCCAGTCACTCACACACTCGCACATTCACCCAGTCACTCACACACTCACACATTCACCCAGGCACTCATATATTCACCCAGTCACTCATATACTCACCCAGTCACACACTCACACATTCACTCAGTCACTCATATACTCACCCAGTCACTCACACATTCACTCAGTCACTCATATACTCACCCAGTCACTCACACATTCACCCAGTCACTCACACATTCACCCAGTCACTCATATACTCACCCAGTCACTCACACATTCGCACATTCACCCAGTCACTCATATACTCACCCAGTCACTCACACATTCGCACATTCACCCAGTCACTCATATACTCACCCAGTCACTCACACATACACCCAGTCACTCACACATTCGCCCAGTCACTCATATACTCACCCAGTCATTCACACATTCACCCAGTCACTCACACACTCACAGTCATTTGCACTCACACCTGTGGACAGGTTCACACACTCACCCAGTCACTCACACACTCACCATGACCCTGAACAGAAAATTAAATTAAGGTTTCACAGAAAATTAATGAATGAACAAATAAACAAATGGATGAATTAATAATTTAGTGAATGAATGAATGAATGAGTTGAGGAACAAATAAAAAAATGGATGGATGGGTGGGTGAAGTTGAGGACAAGTACAGTAAACGTTCTTGTTAGATTTTACCACTGATTTCACATGTGATCCTGTAGAGTGTGTGTGTGTGTGTGTGTAATGCTTCCATGGTCTTTTATTTCAGTGTTTTTTGAATGCAAGCTCAGCTTTCGCCTCTTTAACTTCTTTCTAAAAAGAAGAGGGTGCGGTTTTAGACGGAGCCGGGTACGTCTCCTCTGCAGCGTCCTGCTCTGATCGTTAACAGAAATTACAGAGATGTGGATCTGACCTATCACAGCCACAGTTAAAGTATTTGCTGAGCTCCTCATAAAATCCCCCCGGGAAAACTCTAAACAAATAAGGGCAGTTTGGAGCTCAGTGGAACAGAATAAACATAAAGCACAGCATAAATCCTCAAGTCATTAAAACAGAGTCCCAGGTGTTTACAGGAACAAACAAAGCAGATCTTCAGAAAACGAGCACTCAGGTCTTCTCTCAGTGACAAAACACAAAACACTGCACTCAGCAAAACACAGCACAGAGAAGCAGAAGGAGTCCTTTTCATCACGAGTCTGTTGTTGAGTATTTACCAGGGTCATTTCACACACACACACAGACACACACAGACACACACAGATACACACAGACACACACAGATACACACAGACACACACAGACACACACACACACACACAGAAACACACAGACACACACAGATACACACAGACACACACAGAAACACACAGACACACACAGACACACACAGATACACACACACACACACAGACACACTCAGACACACACAGATACACACAGATACACACAGATACACACAGACACACACAGATACACACAGACACACACAGACACACACAGATACACACAGACACACACAGACACACAGATACACACAGACACACACAGACACACACAGATGGATACAGACACACACAGACACACACAAACACACACAGATACACACAGACACACACAGATACACACAGACACACACAGACACACACAGATACATACAGACACACACAGACCCACACAGACACACACAGACACACATGATACACACAGACACACACAGATACACACAGACACACACAGACACACACAGATACACACAGACACACACAGATACACACAGACACACACAGACACACACAGATACACACAGACACACACACACACACACAGATACTCACAGACACACACAGACACACACAGACACACACAGACACATACAGACACACACAGATACACACAGATACACACAGACACATACAGAAACACAGATACACACAGACACACACACACACACAGACACACACAGATACATACAGACACACACAGACACACACAGACACACACAGATACATACAGACACACACAGATACACACAGACACACACACACACAGACACACACAGATACACACAGACACACACACACACAGACACACACAGATACATACAGACACACACAGACACACACAGACACACATGATACACACAGACACACACAGACACACACAGATACACACAGACACACACAGATACACACAGACACACACAGACACACACAGACACACACAGACACACACAGATACATACAGACACACACAGACACACACAGACACATACAGACACACACAGATACATACAGATACATACAGACACACACACAGATACACACAGACACACACAGACACACACAGATACACACAGACACACACAGACACACAGAGATACACACAGACACATACAGACACACACAGACACACACAGATACACACAGACACACACAGATACACACACAGACACATACAGACACACACAGACACACACATATACACACAGACACATACAGACACACACAGACACACACAGATACATACAGACACACACAGACACACACAGACACACACAGATACATACAGACACACACAGACACACACAGACACATACAGACACACACAGACACACACAGATACACACAGACACACACAGACACACACAGATACACACAGATACACACAGACACACACAGACACACACAGATACACACAGATACACACAGACACACACAGATAGACACAGACACACACAGACACACACAGACACATACAGACACACACAGATACATACAGATACATACAGACACACACACAGATACACACAGACACACACAGACACACACAGATACACACAGACACACACAGACACATACAGACACACACAGATACATACAGATACACACAGACACACAGATACACACAGACACACACACAGACACACACAGACACACAGAGACACACACAGACACACACAGACACACACAGACACACAGAGATACACACAGATACACACAGACACACACAGACACATACAGACACACACAGATACATACAGACACACACAGATACACACAGACACACACAGACACACACACAGACACACACAGATACACACAGATACACACAGACACACACAGATACACACAGACACACACAGACACATACAGACACACACAGATACATACAGATACACACAGACACACACAGATACACACAGACACACACACAGACACACACAGATACACACAGACACACACAGACACATACAGACACACACAGATACATACAGATACACACAGACACACACAGATACACACAGACACACACAGACACACACAGACACACAGAGATACACACAGACACACACAGACACACACAGATACACACAGACACACACACAGACACACACAGACACACACAGACACACAGAGATACACACAGACACACACAGACACACACAGACACACAGAGATACACACAGATACACACAGACACACACAGACACACACACAGACACACACACAGACACACACAGACACACACAGACACACAGAGATACACACAGACACACACAGATACACACAGACACACACAGACACACACAGATACACACAGACACACACAGATACACACACAGACACATACAGACACACACAGACACACACATATACACACAGACACATACAGACACACACAGACACACACAGATACATACAGACACACACAGACACACACAGACACACAGAGATACACACAGACACACACAGATACACACAGACACACACAGACACACACAGATACACACAGACACACACAGATACACACACAGACACATACAGACACACACAGACACACACATATACACACAGACACATACAGACACACACAGACACACACAGACACATACAGACACACACAGACACACACAGACACACAGAGATACACACAGACACACACAGATACACACAGACACACACAGACACACACAGATACACACAGACACACACAGATACACACACAGACACATACAGACACACACAGACACACACATATACACACAGACACACACAGACACACACAGACACACAGAGATACACACAGACACACACAGATACACACAGACACACACAGACACACACAGATACACACAGACACACACAGATACACACACAGACACATACAGACACACACAGACACACACATATACACACAGATACATACAGACACACACAGACACACACAGATACATACAGACACACACAGACACACACAGACACATACAGACACACACAGACACACACAGACACACACAGACACACAGAGATACACACAGACACACACAGATACACACAGACACACACAGATACACACAGATACACACACAGACACATACAGACACACACAGACACACACATATACACACAGACACATACAGACACACACAGACACACACAGATACATACAGACACACACAGACACACACAGACACACAGAGATACACACAGACACACACAGATACACACAGACACACACAGACACACACAGATACACACAGACACACACAGATACACACACAGACACATACAGACACACACAGACACACACATATACACACAGACACATACAGACACACACAGACACACACAGATACATACAGACACACACAGACACACACAGATACACACAGACACACACAGACACACACAGACACATACAGACACACACAGACACACACAGATACATACAGACACACACAGACACACACAGACACATACACACACACACAGATACATACAGACACACACAGACACACACAGACACATACAGACACACACAGATACACACAGACACACACAGATACATACAGACACACACAGACACACACAGACACACAGATCGAGCCAAAGAGGGGAGGTGCTGAGGAGCTTATGGTGAAGCTCCCATTTAATGTTTTAGGGCTTTAATGTTGTTGATTTGAGTGTGTGTGTGTGTGTGTGTGTGTGTGTGTGTGTGTGTGTGTGTGTGTGTTTGTGGCTAAGATTGTAGGACGTGTGGTTTGGTGTGTGTGTGTGTGTTGGGTTATTGTTTTGAAGAAGGGGGTCTTTGGGCGTGTGGTGCCCTTACATCTGAATCGCAAATTTCTGCTTGTTCCCTTGCTCCTTTCTCCCTAGTGCCCTTGTAAGGGCCCTAAATAAAGGTTGCATTTCGCGGTAATGGCTCAGTCTTATTTAATATATATATATATATATATATTTTTTTTTTTTTCATGCTCCGGTTTCCTCCCACAGTCCAAAAACACACGTTGGTAGGTGGATTGTCCATAGGTGTGAGTGTGTGAGTGAGTGTGTGTGTGTGTGTGTGTGTGTGTGTGTGTGTGTGTTGCCCCGTGAAGGATTGGCGCCCCCTCCAGGGTGTGTTCCTGCCTTGTGCCCAATGATTCCAGGTAGGCTCTGGACCCACCGCGACCCTGAACTGGATAAGGGTTACAGACAATGAATGAATGAACATATTTTCATTTTACGAACCCCTACAAAATTGGTTTAAACATTTATTTATGTGACAAACAAACAAACAAAAAGCTTTAATATTAGAATAAAAACTAACCCCATTATTCAAGTGTGTGTGTGTGTGTGTGTGTGTGTGTTAGTTTACCCGTTTCCACATCTCTCCTCGTGACAGCCCTGTGCAGATTCTCCAGAGCCTCCCATTTTTCCCCCTGTATCAGTCACTGACACTGTGTTCGCTGAATACACCTCACATTCAAATAATGTCAATGAGCATAAAGGGCCTTTCTTTCTGGACAGTAATTAAGCCTGGACAGAGACACGGGCCGTATTTTCTCTTCTGTGGATTCATTCCAGGACTACGTTTAATCCCTCTCTGGGAAACCAGCCCATAATGAATTATCCCTGGAAATAAAATCAGAAATGAAACCAAGTCTGACTCTAGTTCCAATCTTCAATGGAACCCAATTGAGGAAAAGCTGATGTGATGAAATGGAAACTGGCTGCTGTCACATTTCTTTGCAGATGAATACGAACCCTGGTCCCCTCGCTGCTCCTTTAACTGAAGCTATGTTTGCACCAGAGAGAAGAGGAGAGAAGATGAGAGGAGGATAAGAGAGGAGAGGAGAGAAGAGGAGGATAAGAGAGGAGAGGAGAGGAGAGGAGAGAAGAGGAGGATAAGAGAGGAGAGAAGAGGAGAGGAGGATAAGAGAGGAGAGAAGAGGACAGGAGAGGAGAGGAGAGGAGAGGAGAGGAGAGAAGAGGAGAAGAGAGGAGAGGAGAGGAGAGGAGAGGAGAGGAGGATAAGAGAGGAGAGAAGAGGAGAGGAGAGGAGAGGAGATGAAGATAAGAGAGAAGAGAAGATGAGAAGAGAGGAGAGGAGTGGAGGGTAAGAGAGGAAAGGAGTGGAGTATAAGAGAGGAGAGGAGAGGAGATGAAGATAAGAGAGAAGAGAAGATGAGAAGAGAGGAGAGGAGTGGAGGGTAAGAGAGGAAAGGAGTGGAGTATAAGAGAGAAGAGGAGAGGAGATGAGAGGAGGATACGAGAGGAGAGGAGAGGAGAGGAGTAGAGAGTAGATTAGATGAGGATAAGAGAGGAGACGAGAGGAGAGGAGTGGAGGATAAGAGAGGAGAGAAGAGTACAAGGGAGGAGAGGACTGGAGATGAGAAGAGGAGAAGAGGAGAGGAGAGGAGAGGAGGATAAGAGAGGAGAGAAGAGGAGAGGAGAGGAGAGGAGAGGAGAGGAGAGGAGAGAAGAGGAGAAGAGAGGAGAGGAGAGGAGAGGAGAGGAGAGGAGAGGAGGATAAGAGAGGAGAGAAGAGGAGAGGAGAGGAGAGGAGATGAAGATAAGAGAGAAGAGAAGATGAGAAGAGAGGAGAGGAGTGGAGGGTAAGAGAGGAAAGGAGTGGAGTATAAGAGAGGAGAGGAGAGGAGATGAAGATAAGAGAGAAGAGAAGATGAGAAGAGAGGAGAGGAGTGGAGGGTAAGAGAGGAAAGGAGTGGAGTATAAGAGAGAAGAGGAGAGGAGATGAGAGGAGGATACGAGAGGAGAGGAGAGGAGAGGAGTAGAGAGTAGATTAGATGAGGATAAGAGAGGAGACGAGAGGAGAGGAGTGGAGGATAAGAGAGGAGAGAAGAGTACAAGGGAGGAGAGGACTGGAGATGAGAAAGAGGAGAAGAGGAGAGGAGAGGAGAGGAGGATAAGAGAGGAGAGAAGAGGAGAGGAGAGGAGAGGAGAGGAGAGGAGAGGAGAGAAGAGGAGAAGAGAGGAGAGGAGAGGAGAGGAGAGGAGAGGAGGATAAGAGAGGAGAGAAGAGGAGAGGAGAGGAGAGGAGATGAAGATAAGAGAGAAGAGAAGATGAGAAGAGAGGAGAGGAGTGGAGGGTAAGAGAGGAAAGGAGTGGAGTATAAGAGAGGAGAGGAGAGGAGATGAAGATAAGAGAGAAGAGAAGATGAGAAGAGAGGAGAGGAGTGGAGGGTAAGAGAGGAAAGGAGTGGAGTATAAGAGAGAAGAGGAGAGGAGATGAGAGGAGGATACGAGAGGAGAGGAGAGGAGAGGAGTAGAGAGTAGATTAGATGAGGATAAGAGAGGAGACGAGAGGAGAGGAGTGGAGGATAAGAGAGGAGAGAAGAGTACAAGGGAGGAGAGGACTGGAGATGAGAAGAGGAGAAGAGGAGAGGAGAGGAGAGGAGGATAAGAGAGGAGAGAAGAGGAGAGGAGAGGAGAGGAGATGAGGATAAGAGAGAAGAGAAGAGGAGAAGAGAGGAGAGGAGTGGAGGATAAGAGAGGAAAGGAGTGGAGTATAAGAGAGAAGAGGAGAGGAGATGAGAGGAGGATACGAGAGGAGAGGAGAGGAGTAGAGAGTAGATTAGATGAGGATAAGAGAGGAGACGAGAGGAGAGGAGTGGAGGATAAGAGAGGAGAGGAGTGGAGTAGAGAGAAGAGGATAGGAGTGGGGAGAAGAGGAGAGGAGATGAGAGGAGCATAAGAGAGGAGAGGAGTAAAGAGCAGAGAATAGGAGTGAGGAGAAGGGAGGGGAGCAGAGGAGGATAGGAGAGGTGATGTCACGCCCTTGTCTCGTCAGGTTTGTTTTCTCTGTCTCAGCACATGGCTTTGTTTTGTTGTTGTTCATGTCCCGCCTTTGTTCCGCCTCCTTGTCTTTACCCTCGTTATCCGTTTCAGGTGTTTCTCGTTTGTTGTTGTATTTAAGTCCCCTTCCCTCACTTCCTGGTGTCGTTCATTGTTCTTTGTAATGTTCTTCGTATGGTTTGCTATGTCATTTGTTCTTCCGATGTATTGCTCTTCGTACTGTTTGTTCCCGATTCTCGTTCGTAGTCTTGTTCTTCCCTCGCTTAGTGTTTGCCCTCTAGTTCGTTAATGTTTGTTTGTTTATTTCCTGTTAAATAAAGTCTGTGTTATTAGCGTTTGCGTCCGCATCAGTCAGTCCTCCCCTCAAGCCTAACAGAATGAACGACCCGACAAAGGACGCAGCTAGCACAGACAGTTATTTTCGGAGGCTAGGAGAAGTCCAGGCGTCCATAATTCAGGCTATGATAGCTTCTAGGACATTAAAGGAGCCGAATTATGGACAGAATGACTGCTCCAGCTTAAATCGACGGAGCCGGTGGAAAAAGCAGGCTGGAGTCTCCCCCTCGCTGGAGGATTATTTTTTTTGGGGGGCGTTGAGGGTTGGGGCTGTTAGCCTCCATCCTCAGGACAAGAAAGAGGAGGCTAACAGGGGCACACCTCTGGGGGATCCATGGTTGATGACATCCCTCATGAGTGTGCCCGTCAAACCCCCTAAACCCTCTACAGCTCCAACGCGAGCCCGACGAGCGGCACGGGCCCCTGTCTCCGTGGACGTCGTCGCTGCAGGGTCCCCTGCCTCCGTGGACGTCTTCGCTGCAGGGTCCGCTGCCTCCGTGGACGTCGTCGCTGCAGGGTCCCCTGCCTCCGTGGACGTCGTCGCTGCAGGGTCCCCTGCCTCTGTGGACGTCGTCGCTGCAGGGTCCCCTGCCTCCGTGGACGTCGTCGCTGCAGGGCCTCCTGCCTCCGTGGACGTCGTCGCTGCAGGGTCCCCTGCCTCCGTGGACGGCGTCGCTGCGGGGCCTCCTGTTTCCATGGACGTCGTCGCAAGGGCCCCATCTCCCAAGCACCTCTCTGCACTCCCTCCTGACCTCCAAGAGAAGCTTACAAGCCTCATGGCGCGTCTAGAGGTCCCTGTGAAGGCGGCTCCCCCAGCCGCGCCAGTCCCTGTGAAGGCGGCTCCCCCAGCCGCTCCAGTCCCTGTGAAGGCGGCTCTGAAGGCGGCTCCCCCAGCCGCGCCAGTCCCTGTGAAGGCGGCTCCCCCAGCCGCTCCAGTCCCTGTGAAGGCGGCTCCCCCAGCCGCTCCAGTCCCTGTGAAGGCGGCTCCCCCAGCCGCTCCAGTCCCTGTGAAGGCGGCTCCCCCAGCCGCTCCAGTCCCTGTGAAGGCGGCTCCCCCAGCCGCTCCAGCCCCAGAGAAGGCGGCTTCTATGGCCGTTTCTGCCCCCGTGACTGTGGCTACCGCCGTTTCTGCTCCCGTGACTGTGGCTACGGCCGTTTCTGCTCCCGTGACTGTGGCCCCGGCCGTTTCTGCTCCCGTGACTGTGGCCCCAGCTGCTCTTGGTCGTGTCTATGGGATGGCCCCAAAGACTTTGGGGCCGATCCCCAGAACTGTGCCCAGGCTGGTTCCTCAGACTTCCCCTCAGACGTTTGCCAGTCCTAGGCACCCCCATGTTATCTTGGTTCCCATGTCTGTCCCTGTCCTAGTTCCTGTCTCTCTACTTGTCCCTGTACCGGTGTCTGCTTTTGTTTCGATTCCTGTCCCTGTCACGGTGTTCGTCTCTGTCCCTGTAAATGTCATGGTCCCTGTTCCCCTGCCAAGTCCAGTCCCCTGTTAGCCCTGTCCAGTCACCACTTAAACCCTCTGTCTGGTCTCATGTCCAGTCCCCTGTTCACTCCCAGTATCCATCCTCAGTTACAGCACCTGTCCAGTCTATGTTTCAGTGTCTCTCCCCCTATTTCCAGTATAGTCCAGTCCTTGTTTCAGTCCCCTGTCTCTGCTCCTGTCTTGTCCCAAGTCCAGTCTCATGTCTCTGCTCCTGTGTTGCCTCAGTCCCCGTTTCAACCCTCTGTCCTGTCTCAAGTCCCGTCTCCTGTCCATTCCCAGCACTCAGTCCCGTCATCTGTCCTGTCTTCCGTTCAGTCCTTGTTCCCTTCCAGTGTCTTGTCCAATGTTAAGCACCCCGTCCAGTCACATTTGTCCACTCCCGTCAAGTCTCATGTAAACACTCCCGTTCAGTCTAGTCCTTTCGAGTTCCAGGAGTTCCATCCCCTGTTAGTTCAGTCTTCTGTCCCCGCTCAAGTTCTGTCTCCAGTCCATTATCTTCGTTTCAGTGCTTTGCCACCCGTCTTTAGTTCTTTCGTGTCTCTGTTTCTAGATTCTTCACCGGTTTCTTCCCTTTGTCAAAACCTTCCCCTCTGTCCAAATTCTAGTCTCTTGTCTCCAGCCCCACGGTTCCTTTTCTTAGTCTGTCTTGTTTTCCGTGCTCCCTCCTGCGCTAGCTTCTGGGGGTCTAGGTTACGCGCCCCGGGAGTTTTGCGTTCAGGAGGGGGCATCTGTCACGCCCTTGTCTCATCAGGTTTGTTTTCTCTGTCTCAGCACATGGCTTTGTTTTGTTTTCTCTGTCTCAGCACATGGCTTTGTTTTGTTGTTGTTCATGCCCCGCCTTTGTTCCGCCTCCTTGTCTTTACCCTCGTTATCCGTTTCAGGTGTTTCTTGTTTGTTGTTGTATTTAAGTCCCCTTCCCTGACTTCCTGGTGTTGTTCATTGTTCTTTGTAATGTTCTTTGTATGGTTGCTATGTCAGTTGTTCTTTGTAGGGTTCTTCGTACTGTTTGTTCCCGATTCTCGTTCGTAGTCTTGTTCTTCCCTCGCTTAGTGTTTGCCCTCTAGTTCGTTAATGTTTGTTTGTTTATTTCCTGTTAAATAAAGTCTGTGTTATTAGCGTTTGCGTCCGCATCAGTCAGTCCTCCCCTCGAGCCTAACAGGTGAGGAGAAGGGAGGAGAGGAGGGGAGAAGAGAGGAGAGGAGATGAGAGGAGAGGAGACGAAAAGAGAGTAGTGTCCAGTGTGAAAGTATTGAAGCTGAAGTGCCCAGGCGATTTCAGACTCGAGTTTGAAGAGGGGGTTCATGCTTGATCAGACAGAGTGAACAAGATCAGACAGAGAAAGACTAAGAATACTCTACAGAGCATTGGGTCATCAGCTAATTAGCATGTTAACAATGATAGAACAGGCTTAAATAAGCTCACCATGTCAGTGAAGTCGCTAAAGGAATGTAGCTTGTGATTAATATCTACTTCTCGCTGAGGTCTGAACCATGTGTGTGTAAAGTATCTATGGTGTATTCTCCCTGTGTCTGCGTGGGTTTCCTCCGGGTGACTGTCTGTGAGGAGTGTGGTGTGTTCTCCCGGTGTCTGCGTGGGTTTCCTCTGGGTGACTGTCTGTGAGGAGTGTGGTGTGTTCTCCCTGTCTCTGCGTGGGTTTCCTCTGGGTGACTGTCTGTGAGGAGTGTGGTGTGTTCTCCCTGTCTCTGCGTGGGTTTCCTCTGGGTGACTGTCTGTGAGGAGTGTGGTGTGTTCTCCCTGTGTCTGCGTGGGTTTCCTCTGGGTGACTGTCTGTGAGGAGTGTGGTGTGTTCTCCCTGTGTCTGCGTGGGTTTCCTTCGGGTGACTGTCTGTGAGGAGTGTAGTGTGTTCTCCCTGTGTCTGCGTGGGTTTCCTCTGGGTGACTGTCTGTGAGGAGTGTGGTGTGTTCTCCCTGTCTCTGCGTGGGTTTTCTCCGGGTGACTGTCTATGAGGAGTGTGGTGTGTTCTCCCTGTGTCTGCGTGGGTTTCCTCTGGGTGACTGTCTGTGAGGAGTGTGGTGTGTTCTCCCTGTCTCTGCGTGGGTTTCCTCCGGGTGACTGTCTGTGAGGAGTGTGGTGTGTTATCCCTGTCTCTGCGTGGGTTTCCTCTGGGTGCTCCGGTTTCCTGCTACGCTCCAAAAACACACGTTGGTAGGTGGACTGGAAATTCAAAGGTGTCCGTAGGTGTGAGTGTGTGTTACCCTGTGAAGGACTGGTGCCCCCTCCAGGGTGTATTCCTGCTTTGCACCCAGTGATTCTGGGTAGGCTCCGCACCCACCGCGACCCTGAACTGGATAAGGGTTACAGATAATGAATGACTGAATATTTGGTGATGTTTGAGGGGTGTGTTATCATTTTTCTGCTTTAGGTTATTTAAACTTTCATGAACACTTTGTATAATACTAGACTTGGAGGTTACCCAAACACTTTAAATATATACCAAAGTATGTTCCCAGGTGTTTAAGATCTAAGACCAATGTGTTTAAGGGTGTTTCTACACCCACTGTCCACTCTCTCAGCTCCATACTCTGTTAGTACACTTTCACTCTGTTCTTTTAACGCTTAAGACCCCCACAGAGCAGGTGTGATGTGGTGGTGGATCATTCTCAGCGCTGCAGTGACACTGACGTGGTGGTGGTGTGTTAGTGTGTGTTGTGCTGGTGTAGAGTGGATCAGACACAGCAGTGCTGCTGGAGTTTTATACTATAGAACTGCTCCTGCACGGTCAGTGGAACGGAGAGAATGGACTGACCAGTGTTTATGGATGATTTATACAACTCACAGAACACAGAAAACAATGCACGTTATCTCTCAATCAATCAACGAGCTAATGATTCGTTACAGCAGAACAGGCAAAAATATTCAAAACTTCACAGAGACGCTCCACATGGATAGGTTTTTTTTTCCCCATTATTTTCTACGGACTTTTACCCTCCTTATGGACTGGTTGCCATGGCAACAAGACTTTTTTTTTCTTTCTTAATACCTCTTTTTTCTTCTGAGTCAATTTTCTCTTCTTGGCCGCCAGAAAACACAAAGTCACAGTGCTGTACAGCGACAAAATTACAAACAGCTCCAGTAAGTGCTTGGACAGCAAGCCATGTGGCTTTCTCTCATTGTGTTTTGATGTTTTTTTTTTTTTCCTTCTTAAAATACCGCACTAAAAAGTCTCTGCCAAAATGTGAGAACACATAAGTCTTGATGTACATTTTCAGACATTTCAATCTCTTTTTATCCTGTAACACTGGATGTATTTCCTAAATAATAAATATTCTACACATTAATGAAACGTCTGTGACCTGCTTTGGTCCAAACCCCACGAGCCCCACAGCAGTGTTCTCCCCCTGTGTAAACAGCCCCTGTTCAGAACGCCCGCTTTCAGCACCTGTTCCTTTAAATGATAATGAGCCGCTCGCTGTTCACCCCGACCCCGAGCGCACAGCAGTGAGGAGCGAGGAGCAGAAGCTCTGGTTTTTAGCCGTTTTCACTCTTCTCTTTCTTCTCCGTTTTTACTCAGTGCTCTTATTTCTCCGCGCTCGTTGTGTCTGTTTTGCTGAGTTTAACCTTGTCTTTGCGCTCTCACATAAACACGGGTCCAGCGCTGTGATTGGACAGACTCAGACGAGGGGGCGGGGCCATTCTAAAGTCTCTGCACTTGACGTCAGAAGTGGAGCAGAATCAGAAGCTCATTTTATGCAGTGTTTTCTGACTTGGCCAGTGGGGGGTCTTGTTTCAGAGTGTGTGGGTTGGTGGGCTTCAGATTCACACATTAATGTAAAAATTAACACGTTAATTTTCTATGGAACAAAACTCCAGCAGCACTGCTGTGACTGATCCACTCTACACCAGCACAACACACAGTAACACACCACCACCACGTCAGTGTCACTGCAGCGCTGAGAATGATCCACCACCACATCACACCTGCTCTGTGGGGGTCTTATGGTGGTTACTAGACAACAACCCTTAAAAAGCTGCTCCAGACAGAAGAGTCTCAGCAGGAAATGTTTGGGATTGTGGTGGTGGAAGGTCCTTCGGAGATATTTTGTGGAATCCTCTTATTTCCTACAACACACAGAAATGGACAAATGTGTCGGAAAAAAGGTCAGAAAAATGAATGTAAGGGAGGCGCCCAGGGAAGGAACAATCCATCAGCAGTGAAGCTGAACAAGTGCATCAATTATTCAGACCACCACAAAACATAGTTCTTTGTTTATTCTTCCTTCCTTCATCTCTATCTTTATGTGGAGGGCAGTTTTCCTATGTTTCTCTTGAGCTGTGAGCTTAAGAAATTAAGGGCAGATATCAAATGATCTGTTTTCTTTTTTCATGTTAGCAATTCTTCCAAATGATCATGTGCCTGCAGCCAGTAATTGTAGTATGAGTTGTAGTGCTGTTTATGGTCTTGAGCTAATCACCCAGCGTCAGTACCTGATCTCAGTGATGCTCCTGTGGCTGAGTGCAATCAGAAATGTTTCACTTCATCTACTGCAATCCCACCCATCTTGGTTTGTAAAAAAACATCTGCTTTTCTTCTCCTTGAGCTTTTTAAACAGATTGTCCACTGCTGAACCAGGTCACTTTTCACCTTCAGATTAATTGAACAATATATGATTTCCATTCAGATTAAGACTCTATTTGAAAGCTATTAATCGTGTGTAATTTTAGAGTCAGGAGGTTGAGTTGAACCTTAGCTCTCTCAGCTTCTGATCAACATCTAATATTAATTTCATTCACAAAGCCCTCTCTTCATGCACGGCCAAATTCTTTTGTCTGAAAATCTCATCTCTGTGAAGAAAGAGCCGACTCTGCACTGAGCCATTACAAAAAATCTACACCCCTCCCCCCACCCAAAGAAAGAAAAAACTGGAGTGGATTAGAGAGAGAAGAAATGAACGTACCCTTTGTGTAATTATGCTGTTCCATGTGACTCTGAATGTTGAAATTATTTTCATAAACTGCAATGTGCTATGTGTTGTTTTTCCTGAAGTTTTAGTTAATGACAAAGAAATGATTTTCAGTTTTGTGAACTGTAAACTTAAATATACAGACGCCTACAGCACACTCCAAAAAGACTGGACAGATTAGAAATAACAGTTTATAAAATATTCTACTTTCACAGTTTTCCAGTTTTCCATTGTAAATCGGAGAATATAAAAGTGATAAAAGGACGATCCACCAAAGGGTCAGTCTCTGCAGAGGTGAGAGGGCGTGGTCACCATCCAGAGAGAGGTTTGTGGACATCACTTTGGGCCAAGAATTGTTCTACTGTCCATAACACTGTAAAATGGAGCAGTAGGTAGGTGTCACAATCACACAGCTCCAGGGTCCTGGAGGTTGTGGGTTCAAGCCCCACTCCAGGTGACTGTCTGTGAGGAGTGTGGTGGGTTCTCCCGGTGTCTGGGTGGGTTTCCTCCGGGTGACTGTCTGTGAGGAGTGTGGTGTGTTCTCCCTGTGTCTGCGTGGGTTTCCTCCGGGTGACTGTCTGTGAGGAGTGTGGTGTGTTCTCCCTGTGTCTGCGTGGGTTTCCTCCGGGTGACTGTCTGTGAGGAGTGTGGTGTGTTCTCCCTGTGTCTGCTTGGGTTTCCTCCGGGTGCTCTGGTTTCATCACACAGTCCAAAAACACACGTTGGTAGGTGGATTGGAGACTCAAAAGTGTCCGTAGGTTTGAGTGAATGTGTGAGTGTGTGTATCTATTTGTGAAGGACTGGCGCCCCCTCCAGGGTGTGTTTCTGCTCATTGCACCTAACGGTCACCTAGTAAAAACAAGTATGTGAAGTCCATGGTTATTTCAGCCGTACAATGCCAGAATGTGACACGTGCTATAAAAAGCGTGGCCTCATAGACACAGAGTGTAATTGAAAGAGAAGATGATGTAACAGTGGTAAATTCTGCCCCAGCTTTTTTGGATCTATTACAGGGATAAAGAAATGTCTAGAAACTCAAAGAGCAACACTTTCTGAGTCTGATTCCTAAGGATAAGAGTTTCATTTATAATATACTTCTGGTCTAGAAAATGAACATTTACATATTAATTTTGACAATATAGTAACAACAATATAAATGCAGACACAGTGTTTAGTAGACCAACCCAAATGACGTGTATTACTTATGAATTATGATTGTTTGTGCTGACAAAGTAGGTGTGTGTGTGTGTGTGTGTGTGTGTGTGTGTGTGTGTGTGTGAGTGATTGTGTTTGTGTGCATTATGAAGAGCTCATTTTCATCAGTCAGTGATTCATATATCAAACAGTCTATTACGTCCTATTAGTCAGTGTCCAGGGAAATTAGTCCTCATCTGCAGTCAGTTCAGGTTTGTGTTCAGTGTCGGTTTAGTGTTTCTGTAAAAATGACCATTTTTCATATCTTGATTAATAGAATTAATGTGAAGGCTGTATAATAAGTGTACATTAATTCAGACTTGGTCAGTCAGGGGCCAAAGTTCAGCTCTGTACCACCATTGGCACACTTTCAAAGCCATAAATTCTACTGAAGAAAAAAAAAAAAGAAAACACTGGACAACTGTACTTTTCTCAGCCGTATCCCACTTCTGACACCAGTGCTGTGTTCTCTTCCACATGCAAATCTATTTTGTTTTCCAGATGCATGCTGGCCTCCAACCCCCAGCACCGCAATAGCACATACTCCCACTCCCAGATCATTACATTTATTGTGGGTTTTAGCAATCTTAATCAAACTAATGTAACAACTTTCAGAGAAATATGGACAGCATCTCTCATCATGTACACAAATTACACAGGTCAACATGTCAATCTGCTAATAGGCAATGACAGAAACATGGAGCTCGTAAAGAGAGACTACATCAGTGTTATTATCATGAGGTGCCAAAGTAAACATAAGTAAAAGGAGATTGTAATATCTACTGCCATTAAAATAATACAATGTACTTTACTACAAACCCAAAACCATATTCTCCAAAGAATCACTGATCCATAAAACATCTTTCAAAAGTGACTGCGTGAGTGAGTGAAACTGTCCACAGGTGTGTGTGTGTGTGTGTGTGAGTGACTGGGTGAGTGTGTGAAACTGTCCACAGGTGTGTGTGTGTGTGTGTGTGTGAGTGACTGGGTGAGTGTGTGAAACTGTCCACAGGTGTGAGTGTGTGAAATTGTCCACAGGTGTGAGTGTG
This sequence comes from Hoplias malabaricus, assembly GCF_029633855.1. NCBI lineage: Eukaryota > Metazoa > Chordata > Actinopteri > Characiformes > Erythrinidae > Hoplias > Hoplias malabaricus. The sequence continues at coordinate 88,768,047 of NC_089800.1, forward strand.
TGAAATTGTCCACAGGTGTGTGTGTGTGTGTGTGTGAGTGACTGGGTGAGTGTGTGAAACTGTCCACAGGTGTGTGTGTGAGTGACAGGGTGAGTGTGTGAAACTGTCCACAGGTGTGTGTGTGTGTGTGTGTGTGTGTGTGAGTGACTGGGTGAGTGTGTGAAACTGTCCACAGGTGTGTGTGTGTGTGTGTGTGTGTGTGTGTGTGTGTGTGTGAGTAACTGGGTGAGTGTGTGAAACTGTCCAAAGGTGTGTGTGTGTGTGTGTGAGTGATTGGGTGAGTGTGTGACACTGTCCACAGGTGTGAGTGTGTGAGTGGCAGGGTGAGTGTATGAAACTGTCCACAGTTGTGTGTGTGTGTGACTGGGTGAGTGTGTGGTGCTCTGCCCTGGACCCAGCACATCACTAAACAGGATGCAGTATGAATGAATGGATGGATGAATGAATGAATGAATGGATGGATGAATGTTTTAATGAGTATATTTTCCTGAGCGGTGGATGAGCTCACTAGCTTGAGATGTCTGGTGAATACATTGTTTCGGCGGTAAAAGGACCAGACATTAAAAATGTTTATGTAGTCAGCTCTTATAAGGTGGTGTCCCAAATCATTCACTGCTTTCACACTAGCACTGCTCCCTATAATAGTGCACTACAGAGTGATGAAGACTTTTCAGTGTAGGGAAAAGTGACTAAGGCACAATTTCAGACCCCAAAACTGGGTGAAACTCAAAGAAACAGAGAAGTGACTTTGTTGTTTGACGTAGTTCTACTCTTATAACGTTTCTGTTACGTAAAGTGTTGGTTTCATTTGTCCCTCTCTCTCTCTCTCTCTCTCTGTCTCTCTCTCTCTCTCTCTCTCTCACCTCAGGCTTCGCTGCCTCAGCTCTTTCTCATTTCTGTAATTTACAGAGAAGCTGTCGTCTTCAAAGAGAATCCGCATTACTCTCTTTCATTAAACTCCAGTTCCACACGCTTCAGGAGATGCTTTTTTGTCTGTTGTCTCCCTGTGGTGGTGAGTCTGAGGAGAGCGAGCTGAAAGCTCCAACAATAAAGCCACTCGACCATTGTGTCTCAGGCAAGACGTTGAAAAATTAGCCACGTTTTCTGTTTCATTCATTTCCCTGTGCCCTGTGTGTGTGTGTGAGTGGAAATGAATGGCTTCCTTTACAACTTCACAGGGTGTAAACATGTGTTTATGAGCAATTTCCCTTTGTTATATGAGACATTGTTGGTGCAGTTCCTTCAAGAACACCCTCACCCTGTCACTGACACGCTCACGCTTGTGGACAATGTCACTTTGGGTGACCATACGTCTTATTTTCACCCGACGTGTCCTCTTTTTTTGGGACCATAAAGAAATGAGTCCCCAAAACTGTCTGGGAAGTTGCCACCTGAACTCTTTCCCTTGTTTTAATTATTGCCCTAAACCCTAAACCCTTTCTGCAGTGTGCACTTTGATGATGTTTGATGAGTTATGTTGATGTTGTAGGTGAGAAAAAGGGGCAAGAGTATTCAGGTGTTCCAGGGTGCCAAGAGTAAAAAGAGGAGAGGAGACTCTAAAAGTAGAGGTCTCTTTCTAAACAAGCCTGAGGCCCCAGATTTAGAGAAGGACCTTAAGTACTGAGGCCCTCTGCTCACCAGAGGTGGTCATGCAAGAAGCTGGCAGACCCCAAAATATGAGGAAATACAGGACCCTGAAAACACCATACACTCGAAAGTGGACTAATGACAATACAGTGAATACATACATTTTTATGGATGGATTACCAAAGTAAGAATGTAAGAAAGATGATTTACAACACGTCACAATGCCTCAAACACCAAGCTCCGCTCAACATTAAATTTACTTGAGGCTTAAAAAGAAAAGAGTTGAAAGTTTAGGTCATTTATCATTGTCTCTTTTTTGTGATCCACGAGCCTTTTGTCTTCTGCTCCATATTTTACAGAACTGTGAGTTATCTCCTCTGTCCCTATAATGACACAAATACACAGACACCTCTGAACGTTACTGACTTTCTGATGAGTAAATTAACGTTACAGATGGGTGGCTTTTTGTTTAATGTACATGAAAACAGGTAAAAAGCTAGAACACCAGAGAGTGAGAAATGAGGCTGTGGATTGTATTACAACACCACAGTTTTATCAGTTACACTTTTATATGAAATACAAGTATTAATATATCTGGGTCCCAGTGATGCCCTGATCCTTTATCAAGTAGATGTTTACTGTATATGAGATGATAAAATATTGTGCTTGCTTTTAATAAGGTTAAAAAACATCATGTTCATATTAAATAATTCATTCATTCATTCTTTGTCTGTAACCCTTATCCAGTTCAGGGTCGCGGGGGGTCCAGAGCCTACCTGGAATCATTGGGCGCAAGGCGGGAATACACCCTGGAGGGAGCGCCAGTCCTTCACAGGGCAACACACACTCACACATTCACTCACACACTCACACCTACGGACACCTTTCGAGTCTCCAAATCCACCTACCAACGTGTGTTTTTGGAGCGTGGGAGGAAACCGGAGCTGTGTGACAGCACTACCTCTATCATCAAACATGTATTCAGTAAAACAGGGTTTGAAAAGCACTGTTGGAAGAATATATAATAATAATAATAATAATAATGATAATAATAGTGGGGCGGCACGGTGGCGCAGCAGGTAGTGTCACAGTTATACAGCTGAGTGTGGTGTGTTCTCCCTGTGTCTGTGTGGATTTCCTCCGGGTGACTGTCTGAGAGGAGTGTGGTGTGTTCTCCCTGTGTCTGTGTGGGTTTCCTCCGGGTGACTGTCTGTGAGGAGTGTGGTGTGTTCTCTCTGTGTCTGTGTGGGTTTCCTCCAGGTGCTCCGGTTTCCTCCCACAGTCCAAAAACACACGTTGGTAGGTGGATTGGCGACTCAAAAGTGTCCGTAGGTGTGAGTGTGTTAGTGAATGTGTGTGTGTGTCTGTGTTGCCCTGTGAAGGACTGGCGCCCCCTCCAGGGTGTGTTCCCGCCTTGCACCCAATGATTCCAGATAGACTCTGGACCCACCGCGACCCTGAACTGGATAAGGGTTACAGATAATGAATGAATGAATGAATAATATTAGCACAAATTAATATGAACTGGCAGATGAACACAAAATTAATATTTATATGACACCCCCCCCCCCTTGTGCAGGCTTTACGTTCAAACCACTGTATTTAGTCCAGCTGTTGCTATTCTAATTTCAAAATGATTCCCGTTTCTTATTTTTACCCCTACCCCTTGTTTTCGAGTGTCCTCTTGCCTCCTAGAGCTGAGTTACAGGGTGTAGTGGTTAAAATCTTCCTCTATGACCCTCAAAGGCCCTGATACATCATCAGAACACACATTTAAAAAGAGCAGTGCCTCATTCACAGGCGATAAGTAAGTAAACCTTAGTTGTGATTCAGATATATTCCACGATCATTATCCCCCTCTCCTCTCTTCTGTGATATGGATTTAAGGTGAGTAATTTATATCATAATTATAAATGAGAAATTATTTAAACATTTGTGTTTACTTCCAAACAGCAACTGAGACAAAGACCAAACAGAGAAATGGGATTCACCATGATTCTTAATATTGTTAACAGTGGTGATCAGCCAACATCAGACATGTTTAAGTTTATAATGTAATACATGGTCAGGGTTTGTGTGACTTGGATCATAATAAAAATCAATGGAAATAATGAGAGAACCCTAAAAAAAGTTTGAAAAAATCTCCATTAAACATGACATCTTTGATCGTGGGGAAAGACTGTTCTCTCTGGTTTGTTTATGTTCAGAAGCTCCACATCTTTTAAGGTGGAATGATAAATTTGAGGACAAAATCAACTGTTGTTTGTACGCGGCTGAAGTGTAGCTTATCTACGTTTTTATTAATTGTTTGAATTCCCACAGAAACTCATTTGTAACTCGAGCTGTTTAGTTTTGTAGCACTTTTGCTCTGTGTTTACTTTCATGCAGTTAGCGCTCTCCCAAATTATGACTTTTCCATCTACACAAAAAAATAAGTAAATATCACCCAACTATGGAGTAGGAATAGAGCAACATCCTCATCCCAGCTCATGGTTTTCAACATTTGGAGGTCTTTTTGTTTTCTGAAAAACTCCAAAATGTGGGGAGCATATGAAGAGGTAACATCCGTTGAATTTTATAAAAAAATGTGTAAAATTGTTGCCTTCTCTTGCAGTGTTTTGGAATCCGCAGTGCAGCAGCAGTCGTAGCTTTTGTGGACCCTGGGTGATGCAACATTTGCCTAATGAGTGAGTCTGGAGTTGTGATGTGACTGATTTCCTGACTGTGTTAGCTTTGAACAAAAGCTCCTCCTGGACTGCAGTGTGGAAACAACCTGAGGACCACCTCCTCCCTGTTACAGTGAATCCTCTCAAACTTTCAGTTATGTCTGTGTTGTCGTAACTAAACCCCGTTTTTTTGCTGTGTGTTGGTCTTTATCAGCCACCGTACCAGACAACTAAGGAGCAGCTTTTAAGTGAATAAGAATATAAATTAATATATAAATAAACATGAAAATAAAAGAAGGTACAGATGCAGGTACTTGCTCAGATATATTGGATCAATTCCATGTTTTTGTGCTGAGTTGTTTTTTGGTGGAGGATGAGCTAATGCCCTGAGATCAGGGATGATATTGAGTTTTATCCAGACGGAGAAATGAACTGGAAATGAACTGACTCATCACACTGCTTCATTATTGATGTTTGAAGACAATACTGTGGGTAATTACAGGCCTCAGTGGCACACTCTGGACTCTGGGAGATTGGTCTGTGGTGAGGTGGTTGCCCCCTACTAATCACCGGCGGAGAACTGGCACTTTTTCAGAACATCGGCTTGTCAGTAGAAAGGGGGGCAGGGGGGTGTTTCTGATAAAGTGGCCAGTGAGTGTCAGTAGAATGAGGCTGTTTCTGATAAAGTGGCCGGGGGGTGTTTCTGATAAAGTGGCCAGGCAGTGTAATTATCCATACTGATTAATAATAATAAACTTCAGCGTTTAAAGGTAATTAAGTGGAAAGCCATGAGTCTTCCTCTGTGCTAATTGTTCATTTTAATCTGTGAATGTGTTAGTGGTGATTCTGAGCGTTGTTTACAGCACGGCGGCCTTCGCTCGTTTGTGAAAATACCTTTTAGAAGATTTTTAATCCAATTAAAAAATACAGCTCATGCAAAATTAGGCAAATGAGGAGCGCTGCCCAGATCATCACACTTTCGGGAAACTCAGTTTAACTGACATTAGACGTTCTCTCATTTGACAATTTCATTTGTCCCTCTCTCTCTCTCTCTCTCTCTCTCTCCCACTCTCTCTCTCTCTCTCTCTCTCTCTCTCTCTCTCTCTCTCTCTCTCTCTCTCTCTCTCTCTCTCGTGAGAGGGGTAGATGTGTCTAATAAATTGGCCAATGACTGAAAATACAAACGAGATTTTCTCCAGTAAAGTTGTCTCTAAGTAAATGAAAAAAGCTGCCCAGTTATAAACTGTTGTTTTTTTAGTGCCCTTTCACTGCAGAGACACGAAGCTGGAACCACGCTGTGTATCATTTACGAATCTCAGGTCAGTCTGCAGTAAAATGACGAGCGCTCCTCGGCTGACAATGGCCTTCCATTAACGAAAGGCTCCTACTGAGAAGGTTCGCCACATTAGGCTCATTCAGATTGGAATTTAAATTTGAGGGTACAATCCCCTGGCTTCACCATAACACACTGTTCCCGTCTGTAATCAAAGCCCACCGCGCTGACATCGCTCTGTTCGTCTGGAAAACAAACTCATTACAAATGTTCCACTGTGAAGACAGGAGAGCTCATTAGCATAAAAACTGCCCACTTTAGGAAAACTACAATTAAATGATAATAGCTGCATTAGCGCTAATGTCCACGTATTTCTGAGTGGACAATGGACGTTGAATGGACAGGACGTGTGTTTGCAGTGAGGACTCTGTGAGTGTGTCTCCAGTGCTACTGAGTCCTTATTAGCCACTGTCCAGAGAGACCAGTCACTCCTGACCCCCATGTGCCCCCTGTGGGTGTGGTCAGGGCCGCGTGCGAGGTAAAGTTGACCCATAACTTTAACTATTTTTGCATGAAGTAGAAAAAACATCTGAACTTGATTTGTCCCTTTCCTGCTCTCACTGGGAATAACTGGTCACATGTCACTATGTTACCTTTGAGTGTGAATGGACACTCAACATCCACCCTCTAAACCCAGCCTCCACATCCACCCTCTAAACCCAGCCTCCACATCCACCCTCTAAACCAGGGGTGGGCAATTATTTTTTCCATGGGGCCACATGAGAAACAGAAAATATTGTGGAGGGCCGGCCAAAAGGCTGATCTCAATTCTGCATAATATTAACTGTACTTCTTTGTAAAAAGCAGTAAATAGCATTGTTTTGACAAGCTGGTAAGAGTATATGTTATAATTAAGCAATGAAAACATGAGGTTGCCTTCCAAAAAATGTAATTTATTCAAGCGAATTTCACAAAACAATGGGAAAGGCAATTAATCACTAAAACGGCATCATAAAAACACGCTAAACATGCAAATAAAAATAAAAAAGAAGCTTGGTAAAAAAGCCTTGCTGCTTTGCAGTTTAGCTAGCAAAGCTTCCGATGTCCGCGCCCTTTCAGCATCAGTCACGTTCTTGTATTTCTCCCCGTGTTTCGTCTCGTAATGCCGACTCAAATTGTACTCCTTAAACACGGCGATCTGCTCCCCGCAAACTAAACACACGGCTTTACCTCTCACTTCAGTAAATAAATACTTAGCAGTCCAAATTTTGTTGAAAACCCTGCATTCGGCATCTACCTTTCTTTTTTTAGCATGAGCAGACATTTCTGAGGGTTAAAGTCGTCTTGTGACTTGCTAGTGACAACGATCAAATCACGCCCATGCCTCAATATACGTTTTGCGTCATCATGTACGTAAATAAAAAACAACTTCAAAATAAAAGCAATGCAGCTTCAGTCCATGCATCAGGTAAAATAAGAAAATATGTTTATTTTGTAATTTCCAATTAACGTTACACGGGCCGGTCAGAGTCAATCAAAGGGCCGTATGGGGCCCGGGGGCCGTACAATGCCCAGGTTTGCTCTAAACTCATCCTCCACATCCACCCTCTAAATCCAGCCTCCACATCCACCCTCTAAATCGAGCCTCCACATCCACCCTCTAAACCCAGCCTCCACATCCACCCTCTAAACCCAGCCTCCACATCCACCCTCTAAACCCAGCCTCCACATCCACCCTCTAAATCCAGCCCCCACATCCACCCTCTAAATCCAGCCCCCTCATCCACCCACTAAACCCAGCCTCCACATCCACCCTCTAAACCCAGCCTCCACATCCACCCTCTAAACCCAGCTTCCACATCCACCCTCTAAATCCAGCCCCCTCATCCACCCACTAAACCCAGCCTCCACATCCACCCTCTAAACCCAGCCTCCACATCCACCCTCTAAACCCAGCTTCCACATCCACCCTCTAAACCCAGCCTCCACATCCACCCTTTAAACCCAGCCTCCACATCCACCCTCTAAATCCAGCCTCCACATCCACCCTCTAAATCCAGCCTCCACATCCACCCTCTAAACCCAGCCTCCACATCCACCCTCTAAACTCATCCTCCACATCCACCCTCTAAACTCAGCCTCCACATCCACCCTCTAAACCCAGCCTCCACATCCACCCTCTAATCCCAGCCTCCACATCCACCCTCTAAACTCATCCTCCACATCCACCCACTAAATCCAGCCTCTTATCCACCCTCTAAATCCAGCCTCCACATCCACCCTATAAACCCAGCCTCCACATCGACCCCCTTTAAACCCAGTCTCCACATCCACCCTCTAAACCCAGCCTCCACATCCACCCTCTAAACCCAGCCTCCACATCCACCCTCTAAACCCAGCCTCCACATCCACCCTCTAAACCCAGTCTCCACATCCACCCCCTAAACCCAGCCTCCACATCCACCCTCTAAACCCAGCCTCCACATCCACCCTCTAAATCCAGCCTCACATCCACCCTCTAAACTCAGCCTCCACATCCACCCTCTAAACCCAGCCTCCACATCCACCCTCTAATCCCAGCCTCCACATCCACCCTCTAAACTCAGCCTCCACATCCACCCTCTAAACCCAGCCTCCACATCCACCCTCTGAACTCAGTCTCCACATCCACCCTCTAAATCCAGCCTCCACATCCACCCTCTAAACTCAGCCTCCACATCCACCCTCTAAACCCAGCTTCCTTATCCACCCTCTAAATCCAGACTCACATCCACCCTCTAAATCCAGCCTCACATCCACCCCCTAAACCCAGCCTCCACATCCAGCCTCCACATCCACCCTCTAAACCCAGCCACCACATCTACCCTCAAAACCCAGCCTCCACATCCACCCTCTAAACCCAGCCTCCACATCCACCCTCTAAACCCAGCCTCCACATCCACCCTCTAAACCCAGCCTCCACATCCACCCTCTAAATCCAGTCGTCACATCCACCCTCTAGACCCAGCCTCCACATCCACCCTCTAAATCCAGCCTCCACATCCACCCTCTAAACCCAGCCTCCACATCCACCCTCTAAATCCAGTCTTCACATCCACCCTCTAAACCCAGCCTCCACATCCACCCTCTAAATCCAGTCTTCACATCCACCCTCTAAACCCAGCCTCCACATCCACCCTCTAAATCCAGTCTTCACATCCACCCTCTAAACCCAGCCTCCACATCCACCCTCTAAATCCAGCCTCCACATCCACCCTCTAAATCCAGCCTCCACATCCACCCTGTAAACCCAGCCTCCACATCCACCCTGTAAACCCACCCTCCACATCTACATACATCCAGTTTTTCCACATTCAATCTTTAGATTTAGGGCGCTTCTAAAGGGTTAAGTGGATGAGCAGAGGTTTAGGGAGTGTGTGTTTGTACAGGTGAAAGAGGGCGAGTGAGCTGCTGGTGATTAGAGGTGAGAGATGATTAAGAATGTAAGGGATGCTGATGGAGCTGTAATTAGACTTTTCTGCAGGAGATCAGACCCTGATTCTGCCTTTAATTACACACAGAGTTGAGTCAGAGTCAGAGGCTGTGGGTGTGGAGCTGGAGATGAGTCTCTAACCATTACATATTCACATGCATATTTATTTTATTACAGAGCTCAGTTACACTCTTCATCACTGAATTAATCCCCATGGAATGCAAATTAGACTCCAGTCAAAAGTCACTGGGAACTGAGTTTAAGCCATGAATCAGTGGGAATTGAATCCAAATCAAATCACTTGGAAGTAAATCTGAGTCAAATCTCAAGTCACTCAAAGTGATTCTGAGTCAAATTACACATCACTGGGAATCAAGTTGAGGCACTGGGAATTCAGTCTGATTTCAGTCATGAGTCACGGGAAATCATGTCACTGGGAACTGAGTCTGAGTCGAGTGAAAACAGAGAGATGCACATCGAAGTGGAGTCACAAGCTGTCATTCTAGAGAATAGCATTCCACACCAGGGGAACATACGCTTATGTAAACTATTGCTGTCTCTAAACAAGGGCCTTATTTACTGTTCCCTAGAGTGGAAAATCTAGATCACACACTAGTGCACGCCGGCATGGTGGTGCAGCAGGTAGCGTAGCAGTCACACAGCTCCAGGGACCTCCAGGGTTCGAGTCCTGCTCCAGGTGACTGTCTGTGAGGAGTGTTCTTCCTGTGTCCATGTGGGTTTCCTCCCACAGTCCAAAGACACACGTTGGTAGGTGAAGTAGTGACTCAAAAGTGTCCATAGGTGTGAGTGAATATGTGAGTGTGTGTCACCCTGTGAAGGACTGGCGCCCCCTCCAGGGTGTATTCTGGACCCACCATAACCCTGAACTGGATAAGGGTTACAGACAATGAATGAATGAATGTATAGGGCACTGTTACAGGGGGCAGTATTAGTAAACTAGCGGGCAGTGCTTTACATAGTGATAATCTTCGCTTTAGACACAGGAATATCCATCAGTCATGTCAGATAGCATCTTAAAGGGGAAGTCTATGAATGTGGGCAATCACAGTTCTCGCTGTTTTTTTGCATTCCAAAGCTAAGAGTGTTTTTAAGGTGGAACGTTGTGTTTGAGGGGGAAAACAGATTCTCTTGTCTTTTATTCACTATTTAAATCACCACATAAACTCATGTAACTCTAGCTGTTTAGTTTTTTTAGCACTGTCAATCATGTGTCTCCAGAGATGGAGTTTCTCTACTGTGAGCAGAGAAAGAGAAAGCCTAGCACACCGGACCCAGACACTTTGTTTTTTGCCTATTTACAGACACTGGGGCCTTGGAGCTCATGGAGTGGAAACAACTCAATTATATAAAAGTGTTGTTGTTGTTTTTTTTTTTTATTATAGTTGATTACAGTAGCATTTAACTCATGTCCAGTTCCAGCAATTGAGAACTGAGGGGAGTGTAAATGAGCATGTCTCAGTACTCTCTCCTATGAGGCTGGATGTCAGTGTGAGTGCTGTGTTTGGACGGACTGTAAAAAGTGTGACTACTTAAGTGTGCTTAATATTGACTTAAAAAGCTCCAGCGTGCAAGGGGTTAATGCATTTCTGATATTCCCAGAAGTGAATTAAACTTTAACCTGAACTCAAATGTATTTCCGATGGTGAAACAGCATTAACCTGTCACTTCAGTATGAGACTAGGCTTAATCCATAGCTGGGAAATCTGCCCTTGACATATTGAGCCATGTACCAGTCAGAGACATTACACTATTGTCTCAGGAATTCTGGACAAAGCATTTCATAAACGTGTTACCTCAGGAAAACGATGCCTTTCCCAAAACAGAGGCAGCCACTTTATCAGAAACACCCCCCTTCTACTGACACTCACTGGCCACTTTATCAGAAACACCCCACTCTACTGCCACTCACTGGACACTTTATCAGAAACACCCCCCCTCTACTGACACTCACTGGCCACTTTATCAGAAACACCTCCCTCTACTGACACACACTGGCCACTTTATCAGAAACACCCCCCTCTACTGACACTCACCGGCCACTTTATCAGAAACACCCCACTCTACTGACACTCACCGGCCACTTTATCAGAAACACCCCACTCTACTGCCACTCACTGGACACTTTATCAGAAACACCCCCCTCTACTGCCACTCACTGGACACTTTATCAGAAACACCCCCCTCTACTGCCACTCACTGGACACTTTATCAGAAACACCCCCCTCTACTGCCACTCACTGGACACTTTATCAGAAACACCTCCCTCTACTGACACACACTGGCCACTTTATCAGAAACACCCCCCTCTACTGCCACTCACTGGACACTTTATCAGAAACACCCCCCTCTACTGCCACTCACTGGACACTTTATCAGAAACACCCCCCTCTACTGCCACTCACTGGACACTTTATCAGAAACACCTCCCTCTACTGACACACACTGGCCACTTTATCAGAAACACCCCCCTCTACTGACACTCACTGGCCACTTTATCAGAAACACCCCCCTCTACTGACATTCTCTGGCCACTTTAATGGAAACCATGAGATGATATGGGATGTTCTGAAGCATCTGCACATGAACGTACATCTCCATACTCAATGCCAAGTGTGAGTTTGGGGATTTAGACCCTACATCAGTACCTGACCTCACTAATGGCCTTGTGGCTTCCATCAAATTTACACAGCTATGCTCCAACCTCTAGTGCAACATTTCTCAACTGAGGCTTTATCCCATCTGGCTTTGTCAGGCGTGACGTCAAAATATTCGGAAACTTCAGACATAAAAATAATAACTTTACTAAACTTTATCATGAAAATGCAGCTGTGACGTCTGAACAACAGGGATGTGGCCAGAAGTTAAACTGCAGCTGGTTCTGAATCATTTCAGCTGCACACCATTAATAACCAGTGGCGTAGGGGAAAGTGTGTGTCCTGTTTAGTTTGTCAGTGGGGAGGTGGTTTACTTTTACTTTGTTGATTGGCTGTTAGCAACATTACATGCTTCACACAAACAAAGCGGTGGCAGCACCTCGTATCTCTCACTCTCCCCTCGCCATTCAACTCACCGAAGCTGGCTGGGGGCCATGGTTCTGTTTGTTCCTGCTGAACCAATTCGAGTCAGAAACCTCCAGGAATTAAGTCTGATTTGTGTGTGTGTGTGTGTGTGTGTGTGTGTGTTTGTGTGTTTGTGTGGCGCTGTGATTTTTTAATTATATTTTAGATTGAGGTGACTTCAAATTTTACATACATTTAAAGGGGTTTAAAACCTGTGATTGAGGCTGAAAAATGCCCCAGAGGAAAATTTTATTGCTCATTGTTTTCTCTGTAATGTCTCAGGAGACATAATAGTGATTCTCCTAAAATTCCTTAGGAAAAGGAATGAGACAAACATGAGATGAGAGAGAGAGAGAGATGAAGCAGAGAAGGTTTAGTTCATCTGGCAAATCTGAGCACAGTCTTTGACTTTACTGAGATCTCCACTGAAACTCTCGGAGAGAAACCTGTGAGATCACTGAGGTGTTTATCCGAGGAGACACAAATAAGCAGCAGGAGACTTATGCTAAAGTCTCCTTTGTCTTTCCATCTCATCTCACTGCTGTCTATGAGATTCTACAGATACTTTAATGAGTTCTTTCCTCAGGGGTGGTGAGAAAAGTTGAGAAATACTGCCCTAGGGTACAGCCTTCCCAGCAGAGCAGAGGCTGAAGTTAAAAAGAGAAAACGCCCATGAAATGCATTTTGTTTCAGAAGAGATGCTGGAAGTGCAGATAGCTTCCCAAAAATAACCAGACAGGAGCAGCTCTGTGGTCACTAACTGACCATCTGATGAAGAGCTAACACAAATGGAGCATCGGCAGATGGGCTACAGCCTGTAATTACCTCATGACCTTGTCTATAACCCCTCCACACAGCAACACAAAGGCAAACGAACGTAAACAAGCATTAGCCGCTGAATATATTCATTAGGTGTACATGGCAACCTGTATTTTCCATAGAAATGCCTCCTCAGAAATGGGCTTATATAATTGAGCCTTAGCGCATGCATGTATTCATGAGATCAAGCCGGGTCTCTGTTAGATTTCTCGCAGCGAGTCGTTTCTTTTAGCCGGAGAGCTGGGTTTTGTGGGAGCCAGTTTGGTTTTTAGATATCATTTCTGCAGCATGAATAAGATAGCAGCCTGGCGCGGTGTAATATATCGCTGGTGCTAAAGCTTTTGGCCCTTAAATCAGCGAGGGCAAGTACATCTCGAGTGTGAACCACCTACAGAGCATCGCAGCAAATCTAATACAGTCCAAAGTGCATCACACCAATCTGGAAAAAAAGGCTCCGGCCAAGACGCTCACAAGCTGTTCCGAAAATAAGAACCACCGTCTGCTCGTGTACCGTAATGACCACGAGCTGCGTCCAAACCACACATCGGTCAAAAAAAAACAACACAAAAAAAGTTATTAGAAATGTCTACCTTTGTTTTTCCTTCACTGATCATTTTATATGAAACAACCAGCTTGTACCTCCACACACTGGCCACTTTATCAGAAACACCCCCCCTCTACTGACACTCACTGGACACTTTATCAGAAACACCCCCCTTCTACTGATACACAGTGGCCACTTTATCAGAAACACCCCCCTTCTACTGATACACAGTGGCCACTTTATCAGAAACACACCCCTTCTACTGATACACAGTGGCCACTTTATCAGAAACACCCCCCCTCTACTGCCACTCACTGGCCACTTTATCAGAAACACCCCCCTCTACTGACTCTCACTGGCCACTTTATCAGAAACACCCCCCCTCTACTGACACACACTGGCCACTTTATCAGAAACACCCCCCTTCTACTGATACACAGTGGCCACTTTATCAGAAACACCCCCCTTCTACTGATACACAGTGGCCACTTTATCAGAAACACCCCCCTTCTACTGACACACACTGGACACTTTATCAGAAACACCCCCCTCTACTGACTCTCACTGGCCACTTTATCAGAAACACCCCCCTCTACTGACACTCACTGGCCACTTTATCAGAAACACCCCCCCCTCTACTGACACACACTGGCCACTTTATCAGAAACACCCCACTCTACTGACTCTCACTGGCCACTTTATCAGAAACACCCCCCCTCTACTGACACACACTGGCCACTTTATCAGAAACACCCCCTCTACTGACACTCACTGGCCACTTTATCAGAAACAGTCCCCTTCTACTGAAACTCACTGGCCACTTTATCAGAAACACCCCCCTTCTACTGACACACACTGGCCACTTTATCAGAAACACCCCCCTTTTCTGGATAGTATAAATCATAGTGTTTCACAAGCTGAGCTTTCAGAAATAGCCAGATAAACGAATCCCACAGATGTGGATTGTTCTCAGCTCTTTTCCTGTTGCACAAGCTGAGCTCCAGTCTCAGTTTATCTGTCAAAACACAGAAATCCTGCATCCTGGCTGCTGTTTACTCTTCCATGTTTTTCCTGTGGATCCTCCAGTGGTGAGAAGTGACAGACAGCTCTAATGCATTCCTCCCTCTCTTCATCTGCTCGAGGAGGATCAGAGAGGGGTCGAGACCACGTCGCTTACGTGTCGTTTTTCTCTCCTTCCTCTTCATTGTGTTGTGATGGAGTCTGTCTTTGGCTCTTCCTCCCTCTCTCCTCCTCCTGCTCCTCTCTTGCTGTCTCTGGAGAAGGAGGGATGGAGGGATGGGGGCTGTATTTCTGGCAGATTATCCGTTGTGATGAGAAACATTATTCTATTCTGGAGGATAAGTGCAAGCAAAGCCATCTCTGATTCGCAGCAGCAATCAATCTGCTGCCACTTTACTGTGAGGCTGTTAGTCTCAGGCTTCTGCATTCATTACCTGCAGCACCAAGACGTGATCCGAATAAAAACGTCCGGCTCTGATAACTCTGTAACTTTCAACAGAGCGTAACACATGGCTGCACTTAGCTCACCTTCACAGGGTTACACTCCCTCACTCGCACACACAAAGGCTCTGTTCTTTCACAAATTTCCAATCTGAGTTTGCTTGAATTGCTTGTAAACATGGCCTGTACACTATGATGGGACAAAAGTAATGGGACAGATCATCTAATTATTAAATTCAGGTGTTTGGTTCACTCTCACTGCCTAAGGTGAATACAAACAAACCCATGTAGTCTGCCATTTAAACACATTGAGTCGTTATAAAAAAAATGACTGGATTCAAGTGTGGTGCTGTAGTAGGAGGTCACAATTACGTTTGTGAAATATCTTTCCTCCTAGACATCCCCCTATCAACCGTGAGTGGTTGAAACCACAGCAGTGTAGAAAGTGTTTAGAAACCACAGCAACTCAGCTACAAAATGGCAGACCTTGTAAAGTTGCAGAGAGGGGGATGGGGAGCACTGAGTGCTGAGGCCCTCAGAGTGTAAAAGTCTACAACACTCTCTTCTGACTCAAAAAAAATGCAGAGATATGAACTGTTACAGCTGCAAATGAGGGAGCAGACCTGTACCTATACCTGTGGACTTGAGTGTCATCAAAGCTCCTGTAGCTGTCTGAATACTTCTGTCCATGTTGTGAACATTATATTGTGGTTATAGTGTTTTTGTACATTTGTAATGATTTAACAAACTCACCTGTGATTGGAATATCCAAAAAGAAGACAAGAAATACGAATATAAACACAGATACTACAAAAACACTATGCTGCATTTTCTGTTTGCAACTGTCTCTCGAAATCTTCCTCCAACAAATTCTTCAAATTGGCAGCTCTGGAGACAGGGTAATTTATGAGAGAGAGAGAGAGTCAGTGTGGGTAACTGAGCATCTGGCACTGTTAGCTTGATGCTAATGCAACACAGGAAAATACATAAAGGCGCTAGCAGAAATTAGCATCATATTTGCAACAACAGTGTTGTGAAGAAATCTTGGAGTTGGGGGTGGTTACTTGTGGGCAAGAGGGTGAATCATATGCCCCTAGTGCCCCCCCAATGCCAGACTACTGTCATGTGGTTTACAATGTGGCCCTGGACAAGACTGAAGTTTCATCTGTCCTCCAGAACCAATCATTTAACATTTGTACATCCATCAAATCCTCACAGCAGTGTCCCCCTATCCAGTGTGAAGCCGTTGCAGGCTGTCCATCTCTCTCTCTCTCTCTCTCTGGGACGAGGGGCGCTAATAAACCAGACGTCTGGGACTCATAACGCCCAGCTTTGTTTTCCTTCTTTTTGGTCAGAAACGGAAATCACACCATTTTTCAACAGAAAAACAACAGGAATGTGCTGTTTTTCTTTGATGGAGGTGATTTTTCTCGTTGCTCTGAAGGGAAATGGCTCAAGGCTTTTTTCTTTCAGTGATGGTGGCAGTGAAAGACGCCTCACGCTCTTTCTTCTCCTCCATTTTCCCTTCCCTTTTTACTTTTTCTTTTGCATTTCAGAGACACGTTATTCCACACCAACCTCAGAGCGATGACACAGTTCCTCCACACCTGAGACTCTTTAGTTCTCTCTGGGTTTATCTCTCACCTGAGTCTCTCCCTCTCTCTCTCTCTCTCTTTCATCTCACTGTTTCATTTCTCTTTATATCTTTCCCCTTTCATCTCTTTTCGTTTCTCTTTTTATTACTCCTCTTTCTCTTCCACCTTTCGCCTTTCATTTACTCTGTGCTTTCTCTGTCCCTGTATTTTTTCTATCCCACAGCCTTTCACTTGCTCATTTTCACTCCACTCTGTCTCTCTGAACCTTCCAATTCTGTCTCTCTTTATCTCTCTTCCACCTCAATGTCTCTACCATTCTCTCTTTCTCTCCAATCACGTCTGTCCCTCTGTCTGTCTCCCATTGTCTCCCCCTTTTACTTCTTATTCTCCCTGCTCGTGTATCTCTCTCTCTCTCTCTCTCTCTCTCTCTCTCTCTCTGTGTGTCTAATTAACCTGTGATACACTCTGCTTCCCCTCCCCTTTCTGTCTGACACTCGTTTATCTCTGCACATCCTCAGTACTATTAATAGATCACAGAGAGCAGAAAAGAAAATCACTCCATCCTGATCCCTCCATACGGCTCATAAACGATAGAGCTGGGGGGTCATCATCAGCACATTACTGACCACATTACATTGAGAGAGAGAGAGAGAGAGAGAGAGAGAGCAAAAAAAGTAGATGTTTCTTTTCTGTGACGTCAGTGTGAGGGAACTGAATGTGTGGTTTGTTAGCTTGATGCTAACCGAACACAGAAAATTGCATTGAGGCGCTAACAGAAATTATATAGTAACTAATACAGTATTCTCTCCATCAGCTGCTCTCATTTCTCTACTTCTATATCTTTTAATCCGTGATTATCATTTCTTACCTTTCTCATTTATTTCTCGAGTTTCTCCCTCTCTTCCCTCGCTTTCTATTCTCATTGTCATCTCTCTCTCTCTCTCTCTCTCTCTCTCTCTCTCTCTCTCTCTCTCTCTCACCTAAGAGCATGTCAACAATGTCTTGTTACCCTCTCCCTCCCTCTTTCTTTTTCTTTCATCCATCTCTCTATCCACCTACACCTCATTTGTCTCTCTCCTTCTCTTTCTCATTCTCCCCCTCTGTCATGCATCTTGCTATGTGTGTGTGTGTTTGTGTGTGTGTGTGTGGGGGGGGGGGGCTGTCGGGGGGTGTTACACAACTGGTTCACAGCTGCAATTTTTTTCAGTTTTGTTTCCCATTTTAAAATGCATTTTCTTTATTTATGTATTTATTCATACACACACACACACACACACACACACACACACTCACACATACACACATATATAAAGCAAAAAAATGGTCCCCTGTTCCTGCATCTGTCTGTTCACACAGCTATAGAGACATGCACCAATAGCATGTAATTTAGTGAGAGAGAGAGAGAGAGAGAGAGAAGGGGGGGTTATAAAAAATGACTTTGAAAAGCACAGAATCGAGGGGCTGCATTTCCAGCAGCGAATGGATCTCGAACGAAGAGCGATTTGTCAAAACACGGGTTTTATCTTTTTATTCTCCCTCGTTCTGCCTCGTGGAGAAGGAGAAAATGGCTGGTCTCCACACGCCTCAGACGCTCGTTCGGAATTACACACTGTGCCACCCTGCGGAATCGCTGTTATTTGTTTATTTGATCACGTATGAGCCTCGTTGAGGTTGATTTATGCTGAAGCTGAGATGCATGTGCACATACAGAAGCAGAGCAGGGGGTGGAGGGTAATCTTAACTCACACAGGAGTCAATAAACAACACCTTTAAAGTCTCAGCTCTGTGTCACCCACATCTGCTGCACATCTGCCGGGCTGGAGAACATCAGACATCATTCTTCATTGATCTGATTCAATCCCCAGTCAAATCTGTCGTAGTGGAAGTGTGTATGATCGCCATCACAACAGGAAGAGCAGCTGCACATGAGCCTGAGGTCAATGTGCTCAATGCTAAATATGAGCCAGAGGGGTATAAAGCCCCCCAACATCGTGGAACTTATTTTTATTAATGAGTCAGACTCTGAGAAAACACAAAGGTGGAAACAAGTGTTAAGTTGGGAACTCAAGGTTTAATAGATAAACAAAGGAAAGACTGTGAGGTGGGTCACATGACTAGAAACAGCTCACAGGTGGTGGGTGTGGCCAAAGTTACATAGGACAGGAAAGCAAAATAACACAAAACAGATGCATCTGTGTTCATTCTCTTAAAGATTTACTTAAAAAAAAAACAGATTTCTAATGCACTGAAAGAATATCTGCACCCGACGCCTGCTTTAAAATCCTGAGGCTGTGCTGCAGCTCCCAGTGTGACTCCGCTTGCTAACTCAGGCATTCATGGTGCAGCTAAGGGCACAGAGTATATAAAAGTTAACCAGAGCTTCCTGGAAGTGGTCTGGTATAATTTGAGGTATAAAGCTGACAAAAGGAACTGGGCAACTCAGAGAAATATAAACACATTTAGAATCTAACGCCTGTGATAGCCCATCTGTCCTTTATTGACTCTCATTAAGTGTTTGGGAACTAAGGAGACTCTTTGCTGCAGTTTTGTGAATGGCATTTTTGCTGTCCCTTGATTCCAGCTTTTGTCTGATACTTCTCTTCATGATGGCCACAGGAGACAGATCTGGACCGACTGTTTTTATGAAGCCACATTGTTGTAGAACATGCAGAATAAGGGCCTGGCATTGTCCTGCTGAAATAACCACAGAGTTCCCTGAAAACACACCTTGATGGTTGAGTGTGTCTCTCTGAAACCCGACATACACATTAACACCAACGGGACCAAAACAGAAAACACACACACGGTAAATACACAGGCAGTAAATAGTACCCACTTTAAAGTGTACACACTTAAAAAACACACAGTAAACACACACACAGTAAACATTACACATACACAGCAAACACATACACTTACAGTAAACATTACACAAAATAAATACACACAGTAAAAACACACACAGTAAACTTTACACAAAATTAACACACACACACAATAAACATTAAACACAATAAACACACCCAGTAAACACATACACTTACAGTAAACATTACACACAATAAATAAACACACACAGTAAATATTACACACAATAAACACACACTTACAGTAAACAATACACAAAATTAACACACACACAAGAAACATTACACAATAAACACACCCAGTAAACACATACACTTACAGTAAACATTACACACACATTAAATATTACACTCAGCAAACAATTCACACAATAAACACACACTTACAGTAAACATTACACACAATAAACACACACAGTAAAAAAACACACACACACACACACAGTAAACTTTACACAAAATTAACACACACACAATAAACATTAAACACAATAAACACACCCAGTAAACACATACACTTACAGTAAACATTACACACAATAAATAAACACACACAGTAAATATTACACACAATAAACACACACTTACAGTAAACAATACACAAAATTAACACACACACAAGAAACATTACACAATAAACACTTACAGTAAACATTACACACACATTAAATATTACACTCAGCAAACAATTCACACAATAAACACACACTTACAGTAAACATTACACAAAAATAAACACACACAATAAACACACAGTAAACAATAAACACTATAAACACACACAGTAAACACACACACACACACAGTAAACACATACACTTACAGCAAACATTACACAAAATAAATACACACACAGTAGACATTACACACAAATACATACACAGTAAATATTACACACAATAAACACACACTTACAGTAAACAATACACACTATAAACACACATAGTAAACACACATACACACACACACACACAGTAAACATAACACACAATAAACACACACAGTAAACATAACAGCACAGTAAACAATTAACACAATAAACACACACTTACAGTAAACATTACACACAAACACACACAGTGAACATTACACACTGTAAACACACACATTTACAGTAAACACACAGGCACACACTTACATTAAACATTACACACTGCAAACACCCACACATACAGTAAACGTTAAAAACAATAACCACACACAGTAAACAAGCACAGTAAACATTACACACAGTAAACACACACATTGTAAACAACCACAGTAAAAATCACAACAGTAAACACACATACTCACAGTAAACGTTACAATAAATAAACACACACAGTAAAAAAAACACAGTAAACATTACACAAAGTAAACACACATACTCACAGTAAACATTACAGCAATAAATACACACACAGTAAACATTACACACAATAAACACACATACAGTAAACACACACAGAGTAAACATTACACACAATAAACACACACAGTAAATATTACACACAGTAAACACACACAAAGTAAACACACACATATTTACAGTAAACATCACACACACATTAAAACACTTAAGTTACAGCAGCTTTCACATTTATTTTAATCGAACTCACAGTAGCAGCTCATAACTTTACCTCGAGGTGCTCCTTGAGCCAACGGCTGATAAAAAATTTCCAGCAAAAGCTGAACGTGCAACAAGTAACTGATCTGTGAGACCTGGGGGCGGAGCCATGTTCAGTCCAAACAACAACAACAACAACAACAGGTGAATACACAATGAGTAAACAGCGTCTAACTTTACTGCCATCATTTGTGTAGTTTTCAAAGCCTGTGTTTTAGTTTTGTGACATCAATGGCTCCATGAAGCTGTCAAGAACGCTACAATGCAACGCTACAACACAACGAATTTTATTTACAACCAGGATGTCAAACAAAGATGGACTAGGAAAAAGATGACGGAGAGACAGCGAAGACAGAGGCTAGAAAACAACAAGACATAGGTAAAGAAACAATACAATACTAGGAATTGGAATGAGAAACAACATGACTAGGAATTAGAACGAATGACCGATACGAGGAAGCAAGACAAAGGGACTTAAATATATTTCACAGACAAGACACACCTGAAACAGATAACGAGGAGGACGGACAAGGAGGCGGAACAAAGGCGGGACATGGGGGGAGACATGGACACTAACAGACAGAACCATGTGCTGAGAGAGCACATGGCAGGGAAAACAGACACGACAGGACGAGGGCATGACAGAAGTGATAAGCTTTAAACGAGCCGAGCCTGAGTCGAGCCGAGCATAGCACTGTTATAGTAAATGTTACACACAGTAAACAAAGTAAATGAAACATACTCAGTAAATATGCATACGTATACAGTATACACCATAAACAATACACACACACACACCAAAACTATACACACTTCCACTAATCAATACACACTCAATAATCATACACCCTTACAGTACACGATACACATAGTAAACATACTCTCAGAAAACATTACACACTCAGTAAACTTACACACATACAGTATCCAGTACACATCTTAAACACACTCTCAGGAGTCAGTACTTCTGAGGACATTTTAAGACAGATCACTATCTGAGATGATTAAGTTAAAACATAATTTTTTATCTGAACTCCTCTCATAAAAACCCAAATGGAGAAATGTTCTGTATCTGATCTGCAGTGTTTTACTGTAGGAGCCTCTGGAGACTCTTGGGCTGCGATGCACTCCGGGTGGGGGACGTTATCACTGTATTCTGAAGAGTAGAATATGTATCTAAGAAGTGTAAAATGCAGATTTAGGTTAAAGTTAGTAGAACGTGTGGTGTGTGTGTGTGTGTGCATGTGTGTGTGTTTGTGTGTGTGCATGTGTGTGCATTTGTGTGTGTGTGTGTGAGAGAAAGAGAGAGAGAGCGAGAGAGCAGAGGATCAGCGAGATGTGGATGAATTATTGAGATATTAGAAAGCTCGCTGTGTGCTTAGAAAAGCTTTGAATGCTCAGTCTAAACACCCACATACTAAAATATAACCCAGTTTTACTGCAGCACCACTCACTGTAGCAGCTCATAGAGAAGAACCTGTGTGTGTGTGAGTGAGTGAGTGAGTGAGAGAGAGGGAGGGAGGTCTGGTCATACCTTAAATTAACACCAGACTTAATTCCATCATGTGGAATGTGGAAACCATTTAATCAAACTACTTACTTGCATTAACACCCCTTTTAACGTCACTGTTGAGGATACATTCAGTATGTTTGTGTGTGTGTGTGTGTTATGACATCATAAAGTTAAACAAGTACACACTGTTATGGACAGGAGGTTGTGGAGTGTCACTGATTCAGTCTTAATTTGCAGAAGAAGCGCATGGTGACTGTCCGATGGAGAAGATCATGAGTGTGGACAGGATAATGACTGAGATGATGATTATGATAATGATGCCAGCGATGGTGGTGATGATGATGAGGCCTATCTCCTCTCTTTCTAAGAAACACACACATGTCGTGGACTGAAAGTTCAGGGCTGATTCAGGTAAATGTCTGTTAACCGCGGTGGGCTGAAATATCAGGATCTGTATTCCATTGTGAAGTGAGAGTGTGAACCGCTGCTTCCTCTTCCAGCTCCAAAATGACAAATAAAGAGTGGGGAGCTGGTATTAATTAAGAAAACAAGCTGTTGTGCCTCGGCAGCCTCCGTATGGGAGAGTTTTTTCCTGTGTTTTCGCCCCGCGGCGGCGAGGCTCTGCAGATGTTATTTTGACACGCTGAATACCTGCGAAGCTTTCTGTTAAACGATATAAACCCTGACAACCTTCTCCTCTAACAACCGCTGTCAAACGCGCCTGGCTGAAAAAGAAAGGAAAGGAAAAAAAAAACCTGCACACCTCCGCCGAAATGTATTCTGGGCGAAGGAGAGTTGAGCATTTAACCCCTGCTCACTTCAGCTCCACAGTTAAAGCTACAGAGAGAAATCTCAGCTACTTCCACAAACTGTCAGGGATTTAAAAAGCTCAGAATGCTGACTCCACCATCCAGCAACAGGCCAATTTACCCCAGACTCTGCTTTTAAAACCTCATCATGTCCCAGTCTGCTACACTAACTGTCCTGTGTCAGACCCTGATTATGTATCTGGATTTTTCCTTCTTAAAAAATTGTAGTGTTCGGCCAGGTTCTTGGCCTCATTTATTCATTAAACCACAGTCAGGATTTCCAGGGCTATTTCCACCACCATCATCATCATCATCATCGTCACCACCATCATCATCATCAACATCATCATCATCACCATCATTTCCAACATCATCATCATCATCATCATTGTCACCATCATTATCATCATCATCATCATATCCAACATCATCATCGTCACCACCATCATCATCATCAACATCATCATCATCATCATCATTTCCAACATCATCATCATCATTATCATTCTCACCATCATTATCATCATCACCATCACCATCATCATCATCAACATCATCATCATCACCATCATTTCCAACATCATCATCATCATCATCATTCTCACCATCATTATCATCATCACCATCACCATCATCATCATCAACATCATCATCATCACCATCATTTCCGTACATCATCATCATCATCATCATTGTCACCATCATTATCATCATCATCATCATATCCAACATCATCATCATCACCATCATCATCATATCCAACATCATCATCGTCACCACCATCATCATCATCAACATCATCATCATTATCGTCATCATTATTGTCACCACCTTCGTCATCATTACCATCGTCACCACCATCACCATCATCACAACCATCATCATCACCATCATCATCACCACCCCCACCATCATCATCATCAACATCATCATCATCATCATCATCATCATCCTCATTTCCAACATCATCATCATCATCGTCACCACCATCATCATCAACATCATCATCATCATCATCATTTCCAACATCATCATCATCATCATCATTGTCACCATCATTATCATCATCACCACCATCATCATCATCAACATTATCATCATCATTGTCACCACCATCATCATCATCACCACCATCATCATCATCATATCCAACATCATCATCATCATCATCACCATCATCATCATCATCATCGTCACCATCATTATCATCATCACCACCATCATCATCATCAACATTATCATCATCATTGTCACCACCATCATCATCGTCGCCACCATCATCCTCACCATCATCTGCATCACCATCATCACCATCATCATCTTCACCACCATCATCACAAAGCTTCAACACCTGTTTCTTGTTCATGTAATAAATAGTGGAACAAGACACATCTCTGTAATGTCACTGATCTCTAATTTGTTATAGATCAACATCCCTGTTCTTTAGTCCTTCAGTAAACGTCCTGAGTCATGTGTAGCTCTCTGAGTCTAATCATGTCAGTTATCAGTGAGCGAGAGAGAGAGAAAGAGAGAACAGGACATTAGCGGTGATTAATGAGTTGAAATGGAGGGCTCTGATTACTCTGCAGTGTCCTACAAATGCTCACGCTGCAGAGATTTGTTCCTTAAATATGAAAGGAACATAGACGACTGTAGTCAGTGTCCTGCCCATATGAGGATTTCTGGGTCTAAGCTGTAAAGTCTCTGTGATGAAACCAGACCAGGTTAGTGTTTCCAGGCCACCATCAGCTATAGAACATTGGTCACACAAGCACCTCTTCCAGTTATTGATGCAAATCACGTGGGTCCAAATATCCAAAGTCCAAAGCATCCTTACGTCTCAGTAGAAGAGCTGCAGAGAGAGTTAGCCCTGTGCATAAAACAACAACATAAAATGTGACATCCTTTATTTCATGCAAAATTTCATGTGACCGGATTAATATAAAACACAAGGCTTTTTCTCAGAGCCTTAAAACATAGAGCACAGATTTAAATTCCCAGGGAGGATTTTTATAGTCATCTAAATGTCATTCATAGTTTGCTGTGTTTGGTGTCATGAAGTTAAATTGCAAATCACTGTTGCTCACATATAAATATTAGAGTTACTGCACACAGAACAGACACAAACGCCACAAAAAGTTCAGTCTATCCGTTAAACAAAATCAAATCAACAGACTGTAAATCATTTGTTCAGTGATGATTTATTTATTTATTTATTTATTTATTTATTCATAGTTACACTTCTATTTTGCCTTTCTATACACACAGATATGCTTTTCAATTAACACTGCACCATTCCATCAACACTCAGTCAACACACACTGGCAAGAAGCTGGAGCCAAATGCACACAGTGCCTTCTCACACAGGAACGACGGTCCACCTGGAGGACTGCATCAGGCACTAGGGGTTTCACCCAGGATAGAGTGACCATCCATACCTGGGCACATGGACATTCTTTTCATTCAGTTCATAAACTGATCATTAATGGACAATACAATACCAAATTCCACATAGGTATCATATTCCCATACAGCTGTGTGCACAGGCTGTTAAACATCACTCAACCTCAACTCTGTGAGCAACTACTGGGCGATTAAACCTCGCTCTGCCCACTCTGTGAACTGCCACTGTGCAAAACGGTGCATATTTAGGGGTAAACTTACCAGTAAATCCCCTGCCAGCAACCCACCTTGCCAACAAAGTAAGTCAGTCAGTTAGTCAAAGGCTTTTCTGTGGGAAAGTCCACCAACCAAATACCAAACACATTTGGACCAAATCTGTCTCAGTTTTGGCTCTTAAGATCAGTTACGGCACTGGTATTTATTGTAATTGGGTGGTCCATGGGCCATATGTCATGAGCCAGGACAGACCATTTTGATTTGGCTCAGATTTGGCCCACAATGCACCTGACATCTGGCCTATATAAGACTCACCCTGATTCAACACTGTCATTCAAGTCCAAATGTGGCCATTAGAGGAATAGAGATGTGTCACTTTCGGCCAAACTTTTATTGCTATCTGAGCAGGCATTCTGGCAAAAAAATGACTGGGATTTACATACTGCTTCTGTCACATATTATCGTTAATAAATGGTTCTTTTTTTTTTTCTCCAAATGTAACAGGATAATCTGAAAGTCATTAAGAAGTGGAAAAAAATGTTGTTACTTGCTAATAGGCTAACTGATATCACAAGCATAGTAACATTCCCAACATCCCCCACACCATCGTTAGCAAGGTTTTTCCGGGTTGAGACTTTTGTCAGTGTTTGAGGAGCTGTGATTGGTTTATAATTATGATGAGGTTTGATCATAGACCTGCTTCAGTGTGATGTCATTTCAGTGTTGGTTACATTAGGGCCTTTAAAGCTGTGAGGACATATCTGACACAGAAAATCTCCAGCTCTACGCTACGTGTGGAAGAGCAATTCCAGAAAATGTACGTACCTGATTCTCTAGACATTTACCAGACTTCGTAGGTGATGATGGTTTATTCAATGGTCTATATCTCTTTTAACCATGCAAGACTTTTAGATATAAACATGACTTTACATTGGTTGAATAAGGAATCATTAACTTCATGCTAATTGGTATGGGATAAACGTAGCTCCAAAAGAAGCCAACTTCAGGCACTTGGAGTGAAGGAGGAAAGCTGTAAATTCGTTTCTTGGCCGCTCCACTATCGCTTTAACTGAGCCAGCGCTAGCTCTGTGACTCAATCTTCATTAGCGCTCTTGGCATTTGTCGTTGCTAAGCTAAGCTTTGCCCTTGTCCCTGAATGATCCCCCTCCCCACTCTCCTCTAAATACCTGTGGAAAGAAAATGCAGAGTGATTGGATAACTGACACCTCTCGCGCAATCACACAGCCTCCGTTTTCTCTCCATTTTTCCCATTCTTTCCCTGAGTTAAGGATCTCTCTAATCACGGCTGGGTATTGTTCTCATTTGCCCCTGTGAGCCAGTTACAGGTGGGGGGGGGCGGTTGGGGGGAGGGTGATTGCTCTCAAAAATCACTGATTCTAGTCTTTTTGGGCTCAAGATCAGCAGCATGCTCTCTGTAAATGTTTCTTTCATGCTCTTGATTCCCTTCTCTCTCTCTCTCTCTCTCTCTCTCTCTCTCTCTCTCTCTCTTTATGTAACTTCATTATTTATTTTCTCTCCTTTTATTAAATGAGAGATGACTTTTCTCATCCTCAAAGAAAAACAAGCGTCATGAGATCAGTCATAACACAGCTTCATTCATAACATGAAAAAAAGAAGAGCGTTTCATTTTCATGACGCACTACAGACGGACGGACGTCTACTAATAGTATAATGTCTTGATTTTTGATGGAGATGTTGGCCTTGAGCTGCTGGAATTGTGTGTGTGTGTGTGTGTGTGTGTGTGTGTGTCTGCACGACTACCTAGTTTCTATCTATCTATCAATCTCTCTCTCATCAGGTTTCACGCATGTAAAACTATGTATTGTGTTGACTTTAAAATGAAAGCTGGAAAATGATTGCAACACTTCTTTAACATATAATAGGAGAAATAGCGCCTCTCTCAGTGCTGTGCTAGTCCCCTAAATACTTGGAAACTACTGGGCTCAGAACTGCATGAGTTATAGCTCACGAATGTTTAGCTCGCTACATAAAGAAGCTAGCCCAGTTTTTTGATACAGACATGATGGCATAGAGAAAGGCCGTACAAGAATTAATACTGAAGTGACTTCACTCAGTGAAGGGACCTGAGAAAGACATGACACTTTCTTCTGTGTTGGACTTGTGAGTATTAACATGTTGTTGCCTTTTCTTTATGTGTCGTGTTGTTAGTGATACATTGTGTTGACAAAAGTGATATAACCTGGTTTAGCTGGGATATGTGATCGCTAACTTTAGCTTTAGAAATCAGTTCTGGTAATAAGAGCTTTTCTGTAGTTTTTTTGTGGTTATAATGTCCAGAGTTCCACTTTTGTCTGTGGAACCCAAGTTTTGTTGACGACATTGTTATAATCAGGTTTTAGGAGTTACAGATAAATGAGGGCCAGTGTAAGTGCCTTCTAACTTTAACTGGATCAGCTCACTTTTTAGCATTGGATATCAATTCTGGTAATGTGTGTGTGTGTGTGGTTATCACTGGAGTGCCCAGAGTGTGTTTATTGCTAAAAGCCCAAGAGCCAATGTGAAAAGAGGGAGAGAGAGAGAGAGAGAGAGAGAGAGAGGAGGAGATGGATGCTTGTTTGTCTGTGAGAGAGTGATGGAGAGAGGGTGTGTGTTTATCAGTAGAAGCCCTGGAAAGCCGGTCATGACCGATGTGAATATCCCTCGGCTCAGAAGCTGTGTGTGTGTGTGTGTGTGTGTGTGTGTGTGTGTTTGTGTGTGTGTTTGTGTGTGTGTGACTTGTTTTCTTGACAGTGTTTTAAATATGAATTATACTCAGCAACAGGCAGGGACAGCTAAGGAGACAAAAAAGCCAATTCTTACATAGTATTCCTTTAAGAGTTTGGTTAGTGTCATATTTTGGTTGGTGTTAAGGTTAGTGTAAGACACAGGTTTAGTGTTAGGTTTGTATTAGGATTAGGTTTAGAGTTAGGGTTAGCTTTAAAGGTACACTCTTATAAAAGAGGGTTCATCTGGGGTTGTTTATTAAAGTAAATAGTTATGTTTACAAACATGAATTCAACATAGAATACTGTATAATGAAGTGTATTTTAGACTGACTGTGTGTTGTATAGTTCTGAGTAAAACCTTCTCTTAAAATCTTTCTATACAGCACCAGAAGTGTTCTGTCTCACACTGTCACAACAGGAGGACCTTGTTTGAATATTTCTTTAATCTCAGTTTCTCCCCCATTTTCTTATTTGTACCACTTCCTCCTCTAATCACTTTTAGTTTTGTCTCTTTTTACCCTGTTTATCTTTTCTTACATTTCTTTCCCCCTGCTTTCCTTCCTGTATTTTTCCTTATCTTTTCTCTCTGCATCACCCTTTCGTTGCCTCACTCTCTTTCATTATCTCCCTTGTTCTCGTGTTGTTTTTGAAATTCTCTCTTCTTATTCCCCACCGTTCTCTCTCTCTCGTTGGTATATCACGGTGTCATCCCTGACTGTAATTTCAGATGTGTTCAGATGCTGGAGTGATTTATGACTCATAATAATATCCAATAACATCACATCATTACTGTAACATTGCTGACATATTTCACTCAAAACCATCACATGACTACTGTCACTTATCTATGAGAACTATCATTTCCCCACTATCACATCACATCTGTACAGAAAACTTCAACATCCCTCACACAGATTAATTGCTCTTACTGATACAAAACAGACGGGCCTCGTTGGAGAACATGCTGCCGTCCCTTTTCTTCGGAAAGTGTTGAAAGCTGAGGTTTATAAAGAAAAATCATCCAATGTGTTTTTATAATTAAACAGAATTTATAAATCACTGACTCCAACTTTCACCCACCCAACTCGTTTGGAATTGACAATTGTAATGAAGTGGCCTAATTTCCAGAGTAATTACCTCCCTCAGAGTAGTCTTCTTTCATTATGCCTCATTATTTCCCATTCCAGAGAAAGATTAGCAGGAAGAAGTGATAAAACATTCCTCAGAAATTCTGGACATTACTGGAATAACAGAAATCACAGAATCTAGATTGAGATCCTTAAATGAAATGGATATGTGAAAATAGACAGTAGTTTTTCAGTCTGAGAGGAGTGGATGGGTATGTGTTGTGTTTTAGCATCATAATGTTACCTCTCTCAACACGTCTCCTTATTTTTTTACAGCTCTGACTGTTAATCCCACCAGCACAGTGAACACTGGGTTTTACCAGAAGCCACAGTTTCTCATCTAAAGCGCCATCGTAAAGAGCTACTCTTTTATTTGCAGATTTTGGTGGAATCTCTGGTGCTAAGTTTATATTTAGTGTTTGTTAGAATAAAAGAAGAAGATGTAAAGCAGGTTTTGGCTCCTCCCCCATGAATATTTTTTATTTTGCTCATATCTCATATTATATCTCATTTATAACTCATATCTCGTTATATCTCATATTAACCCAGTTTGATTTTAGCTGAACTCCTGCACCACACAAGATGCCAGGAGAGAATCCAGTGCATGTTCAAATGGCTTTGTGTGGTTCTCATTTCACGTTTTGGGCCTTAAGTACTTCTCATGTCAGGAGTTTACATTTAGCTGCTTCTGCCTCATTAATGGACCCTGATAGAGTCCAACCAATGCCCAGTTATGGACCAAGTCCAGAGAGTCAATGGTCTGTACAGGGTTTCTCTGTTACAAAAGCACCCATTTTCCACAAAAACACCTGTCGTTTCTTCCTACTCTTTTTTTTAAACGAGTAAATACACCAAACGTAAGCACACAGGGTTTCCTATAAAAAATGAATCTCGCAAATTGCAAACTGCTCCTTCTATGGTTTTAAGTGATCACAAAACCCTGGTGGTGGTTTAGTGTCCCTACCGACTGAAGAGTCGTGGGTCATGATTAATGACTGAAGCTGGAACTGAGGTTCTCCTCATGATCTAATTGTCTCTCTTTCCAAAGGAGAGAGAACTAAACCTCCACGGCTGAACCTGCTCTAAACATAGTCGTCTGAGACAAGATGAACTGAAAATAAATAATAATAAATAAATAAAAGCAGAAGGCTTTTAAAAAATGAATACACGGAAAGTTGGTGCCTCTGTTTTAGAACAATGACAGCAGCCTCCCTCTCCTCAGTCGACTCTCAGAGGCTGCAATAAACAAAACAAAGGGTCCAGAGAGAGAGAGAGAGAGAGAGAGTGAGAGTGAGAGAGAGAGAGGCTCAACCCGCCTGCAGTTCCCTGGGAGCCGTGACTCATCTATATTTCATATGGACCTTCAAACCAAAAGGAAAAACAGAGTGGATTCTGAGACAGGAAGTCTATAAATCTATGATGATGATGTATTTGCATTCAGCCCAGTGAAGGAGCACAGGGAAATGGGCAAATACTCTATGGAAGGCTTGCAACCCCTTCATCTGTACACCACCACGGCACCTGAACAACAAGAGAACCAAATATCACAAGATAAACTCATTTACAACAAGGGATGGTTTGAAAGCTGGTATTTAGGTCAGATAAAGTAAAAAAAAAATACTCACTGTCCATTTTATCAGAAACCAACAATTTCAGCTACACCTTGTTACAAACTACACTCTCCTATTTTCAGACTATACCACAGTGGTGGGTCTCATCATCTACAGCCTATAGTCTACAGCCTGGGGCAGAGACTTATCTCTGAATATTTATAAAACAAAAAATATATCATTCATTACTTAAAGGAGGCCCTGCAAAGATCACTCTTCACTACACATCAGTGGGTGGATCTCATTCCTTAAATTATTTATCATTGTTTCTTGTCTCTTTCTTGTGGAAAAAGAGTGGTTAAGGAATAATCTCACAACTGACATTATTTTTAAATAAAAATTTCTTTATCCTCAAGATTGTGTCATGTTTTCTCTCCATTTTTATGTCCATTTCACCCTTGTGAGGGAGTCACCCCTGAAAACACAGTGTCCCAGGCCTTGGACATGAGGCTAAACCACTGCTTCTTTTCACACTACCTGTAATGCAACACTACTGAATATCTTATCATGCCACAGAATGCATACTGCCCATATCGGTCACATCAGCTGACCGATGCCTATGCAAACTTGCAATATGAGAACAGAGCTGGAGAGAGGACAGACAGACAGAGATTGTAATCAAATGTGTTTTCTAGGACTCCTGGTCTTGGATGGCTGAGGCATCCCCAGGGAGCAAACCAGCGATCTCCAATATTTATACACTGCAGCACTCTGGAGCCCACGAGACTATGTTTCTTATAAAGTGGCCATGTATTGTTAGTCTCTTTCATGTTGTAATATATTCCCCACACGCCGTTTATAAATCGCTGATAAATGCTGTGATGTTTCGGCCTCGGAGTCTCACTTTGAAAATAATGTCAAATGTTTATTTTGATGCACACACACACACACACACCTTTAGGCAATGACAGTAAAATCAGCAGCACCTCACACACTGTGGTCAGCTGGGGAAAGAAAGTGTGTGTCTCCACTCGTTTTCCCCAAAACACCTTTCACTCCTGAGTTTATCGACGGCTCACACTCGTCTGTCTGGTTTTTTGACGTCTGGCTGTTTCTGATGTCTCAGGTCTGAGCTCTGTGTTGGTGTTGGGATTTATTCCACAGTCATTTCAGACTGACGTGGATTTGGGTTTTGTCCAAATCCTTATCATAGCTCACCAAATCACAGCTCAACTGAAGGAGGCTCTCAATGCAGATCCATATGTAAAACTGACTCTCTCTCTCTCTCTCTCTCTCTCTCTCTCTCTCTCTCTCTCTCTTCATCCATACTTCATCATCTCAATATCCTCTATTTGTCTCCCTCCAATATCTCTTTGCCATCCCTCTTCCAGTCTTTCTCTTTCTCTGGCTCAGTTCCTTTGTTTGATGATGACTGAGTGAATGGAGTGAGTGAATGAAGGGGATGGAGGTGGTGGTGTTGATGGAGATGAAGGATGGGAGTTAAAGTGAAGATAGAAGAACAGAGTAGAAAGAATTTCAAATCAAATATATTTGTATAGTGCTGATTGTGCCTCAAAGCAGATTTACAGAATCCCAGTAATCAGAACAAAAGATCAACAGCCTGAAAATCGAAAAAACCCCAGGTGAGCAGCCAAAGGTGACAGTGACAAAAATCTCCCTCAAAGCTGGAGAAAGAAATCTTTGGAGTAGCCTAATATAAGACTAATATGAGACTGATATAAGCCTAATATGGAGGACTCATCTTCCTCTGATCAACTGTAGTATAATAATAGTGATGATAGTAATTAATAATAATTATAAGAATAAGAATGATAGTTAAAGTCCATGTATAAGAATAGAGCTGTGTAAAAACAAGTTTAGCTAAAGTCTGAATGTAAAACTGCAGGTAGAACCAGCCTCGGAGGCTGTGTGAGTGGCGGAGGTCTTTAATAAAGGTCTGTGCTGAATCAGTCCCCTCATGTGTCTAAATGTTGGTGCATCACGAGGACAAACGCCACAGGTGTGGTTTTGCAGGTGGGGAGTGAATCTGTGCTGGAAATGGAGGGTCTAGGGGTCTAGAAGCAGGTGAGGACGAGGTTTAACGTGAGGACAATGCATTTAAAACAACTGAGGAATCTGAAGGACATTCTTCAAAATAAAATTGCTACAAAAGTTTCTTAGAGAAATGTAATAGAATAACCACTTTTGGTTCCATGAAAAACCATTTTTTGCTGGTTTGTTTAAATGGGTATAGAACCTTAAGACCTTAAGTGATGGAGGTTGTGGGTTCGATTCCTGCTCCTGGTCACTGTCTGTGAGGAGTGTGGTGTGTTCTCTCTGTGTTTGCGTGGGTTTCCTCCGGGTGACTGTCTGTGAGGAGTGTGGTGTGTTCTCTCTGTGTCTGCGTGGGTTTCCTCAGGGTGACTGTCTGTGAGGAGTGTGGTGTGTTCTCTCTGTGTCTGTGTGGGTTTCCTCCGGGTGACTGTCTGTGAGGAGTGTAGTGTGTTTACTCTGTGTCTGCGTGGGTTTCCTCCGGGTGATTGTCTGTGAGGAGTGTGGTGTGTTCTCCCTGTGTCTGTGCGGGTTTCCTCCAGGTGCTCCGCATTCCTCCCACAGTTCGAACACACACATGTTGGTAGTTACCATGTGACGCTGACTCTCCATTGCTCTGTAGCAGCTCAACACATCTCAGTACACAGTGCCCTATTTAGTGTGATACCAGAAGCTACTGGAACAATAGAAGTAGCCACTGAAAAGTTCTTAAGAAATGAAAAAGTGGTTCCTCCAGCAGTGAACCCTTTGTCTGTGCAGGCTGTGTGACACTAATGAGGAGATTACAGCTTATACAACATCGAATGGGCTTTATATGAGGACAATCTGGGCCTCTGTGTGTGTACGTGTGGTATGTGTGTGTCCTTACAAGCACTTCTTCTCCATTCGTAGCCTACATGCTTCTCTCACACTCTTTTAATTGCAGTTTTCTATAAACTTGCCTCGAAGGAACGACGACGACAGGAGCTCTGAATTATTTATAAGAAGTGTGTCAGACATTTTATAAGGAGTTGTTAATTTAAAATTTAGAATCAGAGGACTCCTTTTATTAACCTTTCCCGGAGCCGGCGCCGAATTATAATTACGTGATGAGGCCTCGCTGATTGGCGCTAGCTGGTGAGTGGACGGAGTGTAATAACATATTTATTTCACAGCTGTAGCCTGTAGTGCTTCTCACAGAGTGTGGATAAAAACTCATCTGCTTTTCTTTATGGAGAGCGAGCACCTCGTAATTGCTTCTATTAGGGTTCACTCTCAGTGGAAGGTTCTGTGGGCTTTGTTCCAGTTGTGGAAAAAAGGCCGGACTGTAACGTCTGTAATGATTCGTTTTTGCGCTCTCTGGAAATGACCCCGAGACCTCAGAGCTACCAGAAAGCAAAGGAGCCATGAGCCACGGCAGACCCGAAGAATATCCGGGCACAAATGAGTGTGGATACATGAGGATATACTCTATGACTCAGTGGTGATGGTATGGGGAATTGAGTGAATTAATAGTTTAAGATATCCCTATTCATGACTGAAGCTTTTAAAGCTTTTTTTAAGGGAAATTTAAATGTAAAATAAAATAAACAATGTAAAATCAAGATTATATTAGTGGTGTCTATCGATTTAAAAAAGCAATAATGATGTTTATTACATTCATTCATTGATTGTAAAACCACGCAGACACAGGGAGAACACATAACACTCCTCACAGACAGTCACCCGGAGGCAACCCACGCAGACACAGGGAGAACACACCACACTCCTCACAGACAGTCACCCGGAGCGGGACTTGAACCCACAACCTCCAGGTCCCTGGAGCTATGACAGAGACACTACCTGCTGCACCACCGTGCCACGCCCTATACAAGTTTCAGCATTGATAAAATGTAATCTAACTTCCGATGTCAATATCACTAAATAAAACCGCTAATAAGTCACTTGATTCTGTATAAAAAAATTATAATAATAAATACAAATAAAACAAAGCAATAAGTGGAAGGATGTTGTGGCCAACCTTAGTAAAATGAATAATAAATATTAATGTACATATATATCAATGCTTTAATAAATATAATTTTTTTAAAGGTTTGTATACAATAAATGTTCAGATGCCCAGTGTCTTACTTGTCCAGGTGTAGATCTGACCATTCTGACACCTACTGATACGCTGTGTCTGAGGGGCTGTTAAAGCCTGATGGAGACAGTCTGGTGATGGATGCTGTGGTCAGGGGATGAAGCCCAGGGCATTGTTCTGTGCATTACTTAGAGTCCTGGGACTTCAGCAGAGCAGCAGAACTGATACGTCTGTTCTAGGTCTGTTCTGAGTCTGTTCTCTGAAGGAGAAGGTGGAGGAAGTGCAGCATGTGGGTGTAGAGCTACATAGAAATCCCTGTGGCTGAATTTCCCTCTTCTATATAAACACACACACACACACACACACACACACACACACACACTACAGCTGTCATCACCAATCACTTCCATTATATCAGAGTTCACTTCTCTCTGACCTCACAGCCGCAGCCCAGCGCAAACCCAACAAACACAAAACACAGCGTCCATCACTCATTCCTTCTGTTACAAAGTGTATTAACATTGTTGTGAACATTGCTGTGAGGATGGCAAACTGCCATCAGTGGTGCTGGTGTGGGTGATGGGGTCTGGATCACAGACAGCACTCCAGAGAACACAGTTACACTGCTCCACAGTGAAGTTTGGAGGCTTTAAATATCCCTAGCCAGTGCTTGGTATTGGGCAAGATCCTTTTAGACTCATGTGCACCTGCTCCAGCTTTACATTGTTTTATATAGAAATGATTAAAACAATAAATTGTGAAATTGTATAACCTCTGTGTCTGGGTGCACCTTAAATAATTTTAAAGGCTGTCCACAAACACCTGGGCATATTCTAAACATTTACGTTCATGCATTCATAGCTGTGGAACATGAACATCTTGCCCATGGACTTTTATCGGTACAGTGTCATGCTGCGAGAGCTGGGACTCCAACACCACTCTGATGTATGGAGAAACCAGTTGGGTTACACATTACACTAAACCAACTGATTTAAGATTGATTCACTCATCCATCACCATTAAGTGCTACATCATGATCAGGGTTGAGGTGGGTCACTGGGCGCAAGGCAAGAACACACACTGTACAGAGCAACACACACACTCACCCTGTCACTCACACACTCACAGCTGTGGACAGTTTCACACACTCATCCAGTCACTCACACACACCCAGTCACTCACACCTGTGGACAGTTTCACACACTCACCTAGTCACTCACACACACCCAGTCACTCACACACTCACACCTGTGGACAGTGTCACACACTCACCCAGTCACTCACACACATACACATGTGAACAGTTTCACACACTCTCCCAGTCACTCACACACTCACCCAGTCACTCACACACTCACTCTGTCATTAACACACTCATCCTGTCAGTCACACACTCACCCAGTCACGCACACACTCACCCAGTCACTCACACCTGTGAAAAGTTTCACACACTCACCCAGTCACTCACCCAGTCACTCACACCTGTGGACAGTTTCACACACTCACCCAGTCACTCACACACTCACCCTGTCACTTACACACTCATCCAGTCAGTCACACACTCATCCGGTCACTCACACACTCACCCAGTCTCTCACACACTCACCCAGTCACTCACACACTCACACCTGTGGACAGATTCATACATCACCCAGTCATTCACCCGGTCACTCACACACTCACCCAGTCACTTACACATTCACCCAGTCACTCACACACTCACCCAGTCACTCACACACTCACACAGTCACTCACACACTCACACTCACTCACACACTCACCCAGTCACTCACACACTCACACCTGTGGACAGTTTCACACACTCATCCATTCACTCACACACTCACCCATTCACTCACACACACCTATATCATACAAAACCATATACATGAATATTTAATTCTCTGGGCGTCTGAGGGGTGATTGTGAAGTGTGTAGTGGATAGTCTTGTATCAGTCGAGCCCAGGCTCCTCAGCCTGGAGCAGCAGGACACTGTGGACATCTGTGTTTTGTTTCTCAGTGGAGATGAGTGTTTTTGTTTGGTCTTTAATGGATTAAACCCGGCTCAGTTCAGACCACACGGATAAATCTGCAGCTGGTGGATCTGGAGCCAAACGAGTGGCTTCTCTCCAGTTCCTGTTTGCTGTGGAGCTTACCCTGGGTTTAATTGGTGATAAACAGTTCTGAGATCAGTTCCCACGGGTCAGGAGTCCAAACTCTCGACCATTACACTCCCGGACCCTGACCTAGTTATTTTAATAAGGGCCAATAAAGTTTCTCAAGAACTTCACCCAACTTCAGAAGAGAATTAAAAAGCCCACAACATTAAAAGCACAGTCAGGTGAAGTGAATAACACTAATGATCTGGTTACAGCGCCCCCTTTCACACAAGGCGAGGGTGGGGTGGTGTATCGGTCAGTGAACAGTTCTTGAAGTTGATGTTAGAAGGAAGAGAAACAGTCAAGGATCTGAGCCTTTTAAACTAGAGCCACATTGTGGTGGTCATGTGATGCTCAGCTGTGGAGCAGTGTGTTCTCTGGAGGGTTGGAGCTCTACGGAGTAATTTGAACTGAGTTGGAGTGGAGTCTGTGATCCAGAACTCAGCATCCAACATCATTATCTATCCTCGCTGTGGCAGAATGCCATCAGATATTCACACCAATGTTCCAAGATCAGGCTTTCCCATCAGAACAGAGGCTGCTATTGCAGCAAAGAAGAACACAATCCTGATTGTTTTGAGAAGGAATTTTGGATGAGTAGTTATCTATAGTGTGTGTATGTGTGTGTGTGTGTGTGTGTGTGTGTGTGTGTGAGAGTGTGTGTATGAATGAGGCCTGACCCCACCCATTTAAATCCCATTCTGTGGTCCATTCAATAGAGAGTCCACCACTTTGTTTTTAGCCGCCGCCACGGCAACGGCGTCCATCTCAGATTAAAAAGAAATATTCATCCGAATCCATCTCACCTCCATTTCTGCAGAACTGCAGCCTTTGATCTTCGCCTCAGCCAGAATGACAGAGCGAGGGAGGAGAGAGAAACGTGAAGAGGATTTCAATCAGAACTCAGCTCTACACCATTACACCACTGGGGGGGGGGAGGGAGGGAAAGAGACACTAAGAGAGATAGAGTGAGAAAGATTCTGGGGGGTGGTACAAAGAAAGGGGTAAGGAGCAACACATGGGGCAGGGAGGGGAGACAGACTGGGGGTGAGGGACAGAGGGAGAGAGAGAGATAGAGAGAGAGAGAGAGAGAGAGAGAGAGAGAGGGAGTGCAGAGAGAGGGGGGAAAGAGAGACCAAGTGAGGTGCCTTGAGTGGGAGAGGGAGGGGGAGTACAAAGAGCAGAAGAAATAAAGGAAAAATAGTGAGGGGAGATAGAAAGGGGTGTGTGTGAGAGAGAGGAAGAGAGAGAGAGAGAGAGAGAGAGAGAGAGAGAGAGAGAGAGAAGGGAAGCTTAAGCGATGTTGTTTTTACGCCTGGTTCAACACTAAAGACCCTTGAATGACTGTCAGTGTGTGTGATGTCAGTCTCCTCACAGTGAGTCTTTTCTGAGTCTGTGCTGGGATCTCCCTCTTCCTCCGAGTCTGAGGCACCATCCACACGGATCTGGATATTTTAAAAATCTGAGCTTCCACTTCCTCCTTTTTGGAAAATATCCCCATCCAAATGAATATGAAAAGAGTGGCATTATAACACCAGTCCAGTCAGGGGCCATAGTACCTCTTAAAGAGAGACATCAAAACACTAGGAAGCATGAGAGAAACAGAGGTTTAATCCCAAATCACTCCATCCTCCCTCTGTAGCGCACTACACACGTCCTGAAATGACTGAATCTAGATGTTAACAGTGCAGTGTATATTTCTAACACACATCATTTCTATTTATTCATCTGTGTGAATCTGAGCTCTAGTGATGTCTGTGTGTGTACAGTGTAGTTTATGACTGATGTAGTTCACTGTAGAGGGAGAGAGGAGCTGTGTGTGTGTACAGTGTAGTTTATGACTGATGTAGTTCACTGTAGAGGGAGAGAGGAGCTGTGTGTGTACAGTGTAGTTTATGACTGATGTAGTTCACTGTAGAGAGAGCGAGGAGCTGTGTGTGTACAGTGTAGTTTATGACTGATGTAGTTCACTGTAGAGGGAGAGAGGAGCTGTGTGTGTACAGTGTAGTTTATGACTGATGTAGTTCACTGTAGAGGGAGAGATGAGCTGTGTGTGTACAGTGTAGTTTATGACTGATGTAGTTCACTGTAGAGGGAGTGAGGAGCTGTGTGTGTACAGTGTAGTTTGTGACTGATGTAGTTCACTGTAGAGGGAGAGATGAGCTGTGTGTGTACAGTGTAGTTTGTGACTGATGTAGTTCACTGTAGAGGGAGAGAGGAGCTGTGTGTGTACAGTGTAGTTTATGACTGAGTTAGTTCACTGTAGAGGGAGAGAGGAGCTGTGTGTGTAGTGTAGTTTATGACTGATGTAGTTCAGTTTAGAGGGAGAGAGGAGCTGTGTGTGTAGTGTAGTTTATGACTGATGTAGTTCAGCTTAGAGGGAGAGAGGAGCTGTGTGTGTACAGTGTAGTTTATGACTGATGTAGTTCAGTTTAGAGGGAGAGAGAGGAGCTGTGTGTGTACAGTGTAGTTTATGACTGATGTAGTTCACTGTAGAGGGAGCGAGGAGCTGTGTGTGTAGTGTAGTTTATGACTGATGTAGTTCAGCTTAGAGGGAGAGAGGAGCTGTGTGTGTACAGTGTAGTTTATGACTGATGTAGTTCACTGTAGAGGGAGCGAGGATCTGTGTGTGTACAGTGTAGTTTGTGACTGATGTAGTTCACTGTAGAGGAAGCGAGGAGCTGTGTGTGTACAGCGTAGTTTATGACTGGTGTAGTTCACTGTAGAGGGAGCGAGGATCTGTGTGTGTACAGTGTAGTTTATGACTGATGTAGTTCAGTTTAGAGGGAGAGAGAGGAGCTGTGTGTGTACAGTGTAGTTTATGACTGATGTAGTTCACTGTAGAGGGAGCGAGGAGCTGTGTGTGTACAGTGTAGTTTATGACTGATGTAGTTCACTGTAGAGAGAGCGAGGAGCTGTGGGTGTACAGTGTAGTTTATGACTGATGTAGTTCACTGTAGAGGGAGAGAGGAGCTGTGTGTGTACAGTGTAGTTTATGACTGATGTAGTTCACTGTAGAGCGAGAGAGGAGCTGTGTGTGTAGTGTAGTTTATGACTGATGTAGTTCACTGTAGAGGGAGCGAGGAGCTGTGTGTGTACAGCGTAGTTTATGACTGATGTAGTTCACTGTAGAGGAAGCGAGGAGCTGTGTGTGTACAGTGTAGTTTATGACTGATGTAGTTCACTGTAGAGGGAGCGAGGAGCTGTGTGTGTACAGTGTAGTTTGTGACTGATGTAGTTCACTGTAGAGGGAGAGAGGAGCTGTGTGTGTACAGTGTAGTTTATGACTGATGTAGTTCACTGTAGAGGAAGCGAGGAGCTGTGTGTGTACAGCGTAGTTTATGACTGATGTAGTTCACTGTAGAGGGAGCGAGGAGCTGTGTGTGTACAGTGTAGTTTATGACTGATGTAGTTCACTGTAGAGGGAGCGAGGAGCTGTGTGTGTACAGTGTAGTTTATGACTGATGTAGTTCACTGTAGAGGAAGCGAGGAGCTGTGTGTGTACAGTGTAGTTTATGACTGATGTAGTTCACTGTAGAGGGAGAGAGGAGCTGTGTGTGTAGTGTAGTTTATGACTGATGTAGTTCACTGTAGAGGGAGCGAGGAGCTGTGTGTGTACAACGTAGTTTATGACTGATGTAGTTCACTGTAGAGGAAGCGAGGAGCTGTGTGTGTACAGCGTAGTTTATGACTGGTGTAGTTCACTGTAGAGGAAGCGAGGAGCTGTGTGTGTACAGCGTAGTTTATGACTGATGTAGTTCACTGTAGAGGAAGCAAGGAAGTTTCAGACAGAAACAGCATTTTCAGAAATCACCATCTTGGAGAGTGTTTTGGAAAACCTCCATTTTCAGTGACTTAAATAAATAAGTGCCACAAATATCCGGATATATATGAGGATGTATCTTTAGGGAAAGGCCCCACCAAAAAACTGATTCATACACATCCTGAGAGACACACTTTACACTGTGGGAATATTCCATAAGACACAGACCACCATCGTTAGCCTCATTCTTCTGTCACTCATTACACCACACCCCCTTCAGCTGATTCCTTGCCCCTCACCAGATGCTCGACCGGAACAAAACAAAATTATAATCTGAATCTTAAAACATAAAATCTGCACCTGAAAAAAATAGGTGCTGATAAATTAAAATATTTATGACAAAAATTAAATAAATTATTTATTATTTAAAAAAAATGTAGAATGTGTCACAGGCGGATCTGCTGGTCTTCAGCTCTACCACAGAGCTGCAAGGAACTTTGAAATTCAACAGGAACTCTTCTGGCCTCCTTACGTTGGGGGTGCCTCATGTAGGTGTGTCTCATTAAAGATGCGTTTACCATTTTATTCAAAAAACACTGTGTATAAAACTCTGAGGATGTTTCCTCACCATTTGCTGCTGTGCCCAGTGTCTGTAAATGGGTAAAAAAACAAAGTGTCTGGGTCCGGTGCTAGGCTTTCTCTCTCTCTGCTCACGGCAGAGAAACACCATCTGGAGGTTTTTAGACAACGGAGAGACTCCAAACGCTGAAAAGCACCAACCGAGATGAGGATGTTGCTCTATTCCTTCTCCATGAATGTGGGGATATTGACTTATTTTTTAGGTGGAACTGACTCTAAATTCAGGAGAGCGCTAACTGCATGAAAGTAAACACAGAGCGAAAGTGCTACAAAACAAACAGCTCGAGTTACACATGAGTTTCTGTGGGAATTCAAACAGTGAATAAACACTTACAGACAATTTACACTTCAGCTGCGTACAAACAGTTTTTTTTTTCCAATAAACCATTCCATCTTATAAGATGTGGAGCTTCTGAAAGTAAAACATTAGAGAACAGTGTTTCCCCACAATCGTAGACTTTGCATTTAAGTGAGGGATGTTTCACTTTGCAGCCATAAAACTGGGAGAGCATTTGAGGCTGAGGTGTCCTGCTCAGCATCATCCAACATCCATTGCTGTGGATGCTGAGGGAGGTGCTGATTCTTTTTCTTGGGACTGGAAGGTTGATTAAAGCAGCGACCTTCCAGTCCCAAGTCATTCCTGAGTAATTAGAGCAACACTCCGCTATGCCGGACAAACTAGATTTACATCCCACCGCTGAGGAACTGGATCTGAGGTAGAACAAGAAGAGTGGTGGATCACACCAGGAGAGAACTGAATCATAATTCTATTTTAATTTCAAACATTTTAAATGTAACTTTTTCATTTACCATTCACTTTTCATTCATTCATTCATTCATTATCTGTAACCCTTATCCAGTTCAGGGTCGCGGGGGGTCCAGAGCCTACCTGGAATCATTGGGTGCAAGGCAGGAATACACCCTGGAGGGGGCGGCAATCCTTCACAGGGCAACACACACACATTCACTCACACACTTACACCTACGGACACTTTTTGAGTCGCCTATGCACCTACCAACGTGTGTTTTTGGACTGTGGGAGGAAACCGGAGTACCCGGAGGAAACCCACGCAGACACAGGGAGAACACACCACACTCCTCACAGACAGTCACCTGGAGCGGGAATCGAACCCACAAACTACAGGTCCCTGGAGCTGTGTGACTGCGACACCTACCTTTGTAAAATTTAAATTATTTTGTCTCTGATGTGTCTATATAGAGGCCTTAGGTTCTATATAGTGGGCTTAGGTTGTTGGTTCGATTCCCACAACTGGCAGGAAAACAACTGCTCCCCAGCTGCCTCCTGCTCTGGGTGTGTGTTCACAGCCCACTAGTGCACCAATGTGTGTGTGTGTGTGTGTGTGTGTGTTCACTGCCACACATGGCTTAAATTTTTTAATTGCACATTATTGTTAGAT
Organism: Hoplias malabaricus; assembly: GCF_029633855.1. NCBI lineage: Eukaryota > Metazoa > Chordata > Actinopteri > Characiformes > Erythrinidae > Hoplias > Hoplias malabaricus. The sequence goes on from NC_089800.1 coordinate 88,811,472, forward strand.
GTACAACCTCTCACCTACGACCCAGTCACAGCCACGCTGATACTCAGTACAACAGCGCCACCTCTAGTGTAAGAATCCCCTTTTTTTAGAGCATGTTCACATTAATTCATGAATCTGGAGCCCTCCAACCCACACACCGTGCTCGGCCTAAGTCAGAAAACATGAGATAAAACCCGATTTCTGCCATTATCACTTGCTTGATATTTCAGTGAGTGAAATGTAGCAACAGAGACAGAGCCAGGGATTATAATGTATTAGGAACGCAAAACAAAGACTAAATAAAACAACTATAATAATCAACAGAGTTAAAGCATTTCTCATAATGGTAACGAACCTGTAAACACTGTATTTAACCCTACGGTCTGGCGTCTGTATGAACCTCAGAAGCACTCTTGATATCATCAGGGGGTCTTTGCTATGTCTTTACTTTATGATTTGCCCGAAGCTGCAGATCAGACAAAAACAAACACTATGTTTTATCCTGAGACATGCAGCTCCTGAGCTGTTTCTGCCATATGTTCATATTTATTTCCATTTGTACACACTGTATGTTCCTGACACTGGAGCTTGAAAGCTTTTGTAAAGTTCTGTAGAAGCTTTTTTATTATTATTATTTGCCTAATAACGTAATTACTCACTGAATAAAAACTTTATCAGAGTTAATATTATTACATCATTAATTCAGAGAATTACAGCCAAGCCGTCTCTCAAAGTAGAAAGCATAGAGTATTTTTTAAACAGATGAGGGATTATTGTGATCAAATTACTTTGTTGTCCTTGATTGAACAAGGTTGCACTCCATACAGTGGGTCTCCCACATGGGGGTGACCATGTTGTGAACATGCTGAGGACTGAATCCTTTCATTCCTGTGCTTAAAAGCAACGTAAACTACTGTTCTCACAGCAAATTAAACCTCCGTTTGTATGCATTCAGAAGCTATGTGTCTTTTAAGGTGGAACGATGTGTTTAAGTAAGAAGCGACTGTATCTTTTAATGTCGAAAAGTGCGTGTGAGTAAGAAGCGACAGTATCTTTTAATGTGGAGCAGTGTGTGTGAGTAAGAAGTGACTGTATCTTTTAATGTGGAGCGGTGCGTGTGAGTAAGAAGTGACTGTATCTTTTAAGGTGGAGTGGTGTGTGTGAGTAAGAAGCAACTCTATCTTTTAAGGTGGAGCAGTGTGTGTGAGTAAGAAGCGACTGTATCTTTTAAGATGGAGTGGTGTGTGTGAGTAAGAAGCAACTCTATCTTTTAAGGTAGAGCAGTGTGTGTGAGTAAGAAGCAACTCTATCTTTTAAGGTGGAGCAGTGTGTGTGAGTAAGAAGCAACTCTATCTTTTAAGGTAGAGCAGTGTGTGTGAGTAAGAAGCAACTCTATCTTTTAAGGTGGAGCAGTGTGTGTGAGTAAGAAGCGACTGTTTCTTTTAATGTGGAGCGGTGCGTGTGAGTAAGAAGTGAATGTATCTTTTAAGGTGGAGTGGTGTGTGTGAGTAAGAAGTGACTGTATCTTTTAAGGTGGAGTGGTGTGTGTGAGTAAGAAGCAACTCTATCTTTTAAGGTGGAGCAGTGTGTGTGAGTAAGAAGCGACTGTATCTTTTAAGATGGAGTGGTGTGTGTGAGTAAGAAGCAACTCTATCTTTTAAGGTAGAGCAGTGTGTGTGAGTAAGAAGCAACTCTATCTTTTAAGGTGGAGCAGTGTGTGTGAGTAAGAAGCAACTCTATCTTTTAAGGTAGAGCAGTGTGTGTGAGTAAGAAGCAACTCTATCTTTTAAGGTGAAGCAGTGTGTGTGAGTAAGAAGCGACTGTATCTTTTAAGGTGGAGCGGTGCGTGGGAGTAAGAAGTGAATGTATCTTTTAAGGTGGAGCGGTGTGTGTGAGTGAGAAGCGACTGTATCTTTTAAGGTGGAGTGGTGTGTGTGAGTAAGAAGTGACTGTATCTTTTAAGATGGAGTGGTGTGTGTGAGTAAGAAGCGACTGTATATTTTAAGGTGGAGCGGTGTGTGTGAGTAAGAAGTGACTGTATCTTTTAAAGTGGAGCAGTGTGTGTGAGTAAGAAGCAACTGTATCTTTTAATGTGGAGCGGTGCGTGTGAGTAAGAAGCGACTGTATCTTTAAAGGTGGAGCGGTGTGTGTGAGTAAGAAGCGACTGTATCTTTTAATGTGGAGCGGTGTGTGTGATTAAGAAGCGACTGTATATTTTAATGTGGAGCGGTGTGTGTGATTAAGAAGCGACTGTATCTTTTAAGGTGGAGCGGTGTGTGTGAGTAAGAAGCGACTGTATCTTGTTGGTGTCTGAAGTGTAAATTGTCTGTAAGTGTTTATTCACTGTTTGAATTCCCACAGAAACTCATGTGTAACTCGAGCTGTTTAGTTTTGTAGCACTTTCCCTCTGTGTTTACTTTCATGCAGTTAGCGCTCTCCTGAATTTAGAGTCAGTTCCACCTTAAGTAATGTAACTGTAACAGCAAAAATAAGTCAGTGTTACCCCCCTATGGAGCAGGAATAGAGCAACATCCTCATCTCTTTTCATGCTTTTCAACATTGTGCACTCTGCACATTCCTCCAGATGACACAGAGAGAGAGAGAGAGAGAGAGAGAGAGAGAGAGAGAGAGAGAGAGAGAGAGAGAGAGATGCCTGGGCCAGTTTAAATAGAGAAAAATGTTTGTTCCCATTTACAGAGCCAGGGCTACATACAAACACCAGACTTTTCCAGCACAAACAGAGCAGAGAGCAGCAAATCATCCTCTGAATTTTATAAAAATAATTTGAATTAAAATCGTGAACATCACCTTTAAGAAACCTTTACTTTTGTTTAACCCATTCATACTCACACAGCTGTGTAGTGATTGCCATTGAGCTCTGGAGCAGCTGCACATGAGCTTTATACTAAGTGTGGGCTAGAGGAATATAATCATTCAGGGACTAATCATTTAACATCAGCACCGGACCACACTGATGTTTATGTGGCTGAATGTCACTAAATCTTCACAGCAATGTTTTAATAAACAGTTTAACATCTTTCCAGAACGTAGAGGCTGCAGTGAATGGAGAACACACTTGATAAAGACTGTTATAACACAAAAAATAATCTGAGGAATAAAATGTTGCCTCACTCTGACTCTCTCTCTCTCTCTCTCTCTCTCTCTCTCATGCACACACACACACACACACCTGTAGACTGCAGTAGACTGATAATAGCTGCAGGTGAAATCTCATTAAAAGCCAGATTACAAACAGTGTTCTTCCTTCTATCTCTCCATCCTACCACCCCTTCATTATCCTGAGCAGTTATCACACTCTTTCTTTATTCTCCATCAAAGGATGAGTTCAGTAAATAGCTTCCAGTTCACAGCTTACTTTCACTGCCTGTGAAGTAGTGTTCAATCCTTATTCATCATATGGTATACATTTAATATTCAAAATCCCAACAACAAAATCTACATAAATTAGTATGTATATTACAGAAATAAATGCTCTAAATTATAATTCATAGTTATTTTATAGTCACTAAGCAAGCTCTGGGCAACACGGTAGAGCAGCAGGTAGTGTCTCTGTAAAAGCTCCAGGGTCCTGGAGGTTGTGGGTTCGAGTTCTGCTCCGGGTGACTGTCTGTGAGGACTGTGGTGTGTTCTCCCTGTGTCTGCGTGGGTTTCCTCCGGGTGACTGTCTGTGAGGAGTGTGGTGTGTTCTCTCTGTGTGTTCTCTCTGTGTCTGCGTGGGTTTCCTCCGGGTGACTGTCTGTGAGGAGTGTGGTGTGTTCTCCCTGTGTCTGTGTGGATTTCCTCTGGGTGACTGTCTGTGAGGAGTGTGGTGTGTTCTCTCTGTGTCTGCGTGGGTTTCCTCCGGGTGCTCCGGTTTCCTCTCACGCTCCAAAAACACATGTTGGTAGGTGGATTGGAGACTCAAAAGTGTCTGTAGGCGGTGACCCACCGCCGCCCCGTACTGGATAAAGGTTATAGACAATGAATGAATGAGCAAGGTCTTGTCCACTGGTGGCACTGTTTCACTAAATCCCCTCTGTTATACTCCTACCCTCCTCCAACAGTTACATAATGCAGTTTCCACAGTGCTAAGCCCAGAATAGCAACAGCAGAGGCTTGATTCTCCCTGTTACAGTTCAGTGGAGCATCACACTGATTTTGAAGATGTAATACAAGGTTAATAATACTAACAAAAATGTTGAGCCCCGTGAACAGAGTGTAAACACATGGGCTCTGTTTGGAATAAGGATCCCCACGTTTCAATTTTGAGCTCTGTTTTTTATTTCATATTAAATTACGTAACATGGTTTACACTGTACAAATTCCTTTCAATGTTTTTCACACAAATCTGATTCAGTGTAAATGTTGTAATAATAAAAGACTGTGTTCAGGTGTGTTATCGTCTTCACTCGAGCCCCGTTCATGTTTGTGGAGTAACAGCGCTCCTACTTCCCTGAGTCTGAGCTCATTTAGATTCAGAAGCAGATCAGACACTGACCTTTCAGACTGTGATGAAGTTAACCTTATTTTTACAACAGCACAGTGGGCCTGCCATATTTTAATGAGCCCCCCAGAGAGGGAGAGAGACAGAGGCAGGTGAGGGCCCAGAGATGAGGGCCTTATAGCAGCTCTGACCACTTCAGCAGCTCTCTCATACACAAACACATGCATACACACTACCACCATAAAGCGGGGAAACACTAAAGTCACACAGTGGCATTTAAAAGTGTGATATTGGGGATTGTACACACACAGAGGGACATTAGCACAGGACCTGTGTTTATCCCCAAGTCCACCTACACGTATGGTTGTTTTTAAAGTGTAGTTCACTAAAACAAGAAGATCCTTTGTGAGGACTCTGCCTAATATTTCTTTACTAGGCAAAATATATTCAAACATTTTGAATGGAAACCCACTTAGAGACACTGAGAGGTTTAAAAACTCCAGCAGCACTGCTGTGTCTGACCCACTCTACACCAGCACAACACACACTAACACACCACCACCACGTCAGTGTCACTGCAGCGCTGAGAATGATCCACCACCACATCACCACATCACACAACACAGCCCCTTGGTGGCCACACACCAACTCTCCATCTGTAAAATCTCCAGCTGCAGCAGAGGTCACGTTTGTTTTTATCCGACTCACGACGGCAGCTCGTAAAATGACGCCGTGGTCTTTTGAAGAGGTTCGAACGCTCCTTGGATCGGTGGCCGACGAAAGAATCCAGCGAGAGCTGGACGCTGCAACAAGGAAGGAACAAACTCTACTGATCTGTCTGAACTGATGAAGGAGCTGTGTTCAGTCCCAAACAACAACAACACGCCGATACACCATGAGTAAACACCGCTTAATGTTACCGCCGCCGTTGTTGTGGTTTCCAAAGCCCAGTGTTCACCAGATACATTTTGGTGGGGGTCTGTGGGAGTGAAAAACCAACCAGGGACCAATCAGAGTAGAGTCCTGTAGAGACTAGTGAAGCAGTGTAGGTACCACACAGTGGGAAAGCACAGTAACACTTCTGGGGAAAGTGAACTCCAGCCTGGAGGAACAGGGCAGTGAGGGAACACCTCACACTCTGTGGAACCCAAACACAAATCCTCAAGAGACCAGCAATAACTCATCACCAGTGGGATGTGAACAGAGTTTCCTCAGCTGGTAGAACATTGGTCCATGAAGTCAGACCAACTCAGGTGCATCAGGTGGTGAATTGATATTGTTCTCCAGGTTCAGATTTTCCTTGTCAGGGGAGTCCCTCTTGGGTTTGAAATGTCATAGTTTCTCAGAGTCTAGAGGGCTGGGTCTGTGGCAGCACGGGCAAATGAGTGGTTCCCCCCAATCCACCGACAGCTTTAGTAAATTTAATGTGTTCCGTGTCGCAGGAAGTTTAATCAAAATCTCACTCTGAAACTCTGAGGATTAACAGCCACTACCCTTTCATCAAATTATTCTCCTCCTCCTCCAACGTTCAGCGTGCTCTCATCAAAAGTGCTCTGCACCATTCTGTTTTATTCCAGCTCTCACTGCCTTGTAAGTATCACACACCTCCACCCTGACTTTTACCACAATATAACACCATAAAACACAATACAACACAATAAAAGTCACTGGGATGCAACTATAAAAGGAGGGAACGTGCATCTGGGAGGACGGCTGTAATTTACGAGAGATTAATTGGGGAAAGTAGGCTTTTGGTGCTAGGCTCACTGAGGGAAGTGTAATTAAACTGGTGGGGGAAATAATGATGTGGAAAAAGGAATAAATAAAGCGGTCAGTTAGCTGGTGGGCAGCAGAGAGAGAGTGTCTGTGTGTGTGTGTGTGTGTGTGTGTGTGTGTGTGTGCAGTAAACACAGCTTTGAGACGCCTCTGGAGCCGAGACAAAGCCACAAAGGTCACGCCGTGTGTAATCGGCCCTCTGCAGACCACCGAGAAGTTGAGGTTTTAAACGCTGCCAAGAATCTGAAAAAAAAAGGAAAATATGTAAAAAAAAAAAAAAAAAAAAAAAAAAAAAAAACACACGCAGCAAGCTTTGAAATGTATACAGTGTTTAGCACATTCTTCCCACAATGCTCTGTTAACCCTGGATTACATCCTGCAGAAATTGCATATGAAATAGTTTAAACTTTAACTCAAGGAAAAAACACAGAAATGGTGGAATATGCAGATTCTAAACTTTCGATCCACAGACATGAGACTGTGTTCCTAATCGCTGCCAAGAGCTGCCCTTGAAAACCACACGCAGTGAACTAAACATGGGTTTAATTGGTGAAGCCACAAAGCTGTGAATTTTAGCGAGTGTTTAGCAAATTATGGAGTGTGTTTCAGTTCCCAATGAGTTTACACTATTCCGTCTACAGTGGCAGATCTCTCAGCATCCAGCTTCCACACCCAGTACCCACATACAGCTTCTACATCCAGCTTCTACATCCAGCTACACCCAGTACCCACATACAGCTTCTACATCCAGCTACACCCAGTACCCACATCCAGCTTCTACATCCAGCTTCCACACCCAGTACCCACATCCAGCTTCTACATCCAGCTACACCCAGTACCCACATCCAGCTTCTACATCTAGCTTCTATATCGAGCTTCCACACCCAGTACCCACATCCAGCTTCCACACACAGTGCCCACATCCAGCTTCTACATCCATCCCCCGCTCCCAGTACCCACATCCAGCTTCCGCACCCAGTACCCACATCCAGCTTCCACACCCAGTACCCACATCAAGCTTCTACATCCATCCTCCACACCCAGTACCCACATCCAGCTTCCACACCCAGTACCCCCATCAAGCTTCCACACCCAGTACCGACATCCAGCTTCTACATCCATCCTCCACACCCAGTACCCACATCTAGCTTCCACACCCAGTACCCACATCCAGCTTCTACATCCAGCTTCCACATCCAGTACCCACATCCAGCTTCTACATCCATCCTCCACACCCAGTACCCACATCTAGCTTCCACACCCAGTACCCACATCCAGCTTCTACATCCATCCTCCGCTCCCAGTACCCACATCCAGCTTCCACACCCAGTACCCACATCCAGCTTCTACATCCATCCTCCACACCCAGTACCCACATCCAGCTTCTACATCCATCCTCCACACCCAGTACCCACATCCAGCTTCTACATCCAGCTTCCACACACAGTACCCACATCCAGCTTCCACACCCAGTACCCACATCCAGCTTCTACATCCATCCTCCACACCCAGTACCCACATCCAGCCTCCACACCCATACCCCACACCCAGCCTCAGCCCCTGGATCCATCATCCAGCCTCAGCCCCTGGATCCATCATCCAGCCTTTGCACCGAGATCCCAATGAGTTGTAACATATGACAGATTATTCCAGCCCCATATTGCACTAAAGGAGGTGGTGACATTGTGTGAAATGAGTCTAAAAATGAAAGATGAGAAATCATATTAGGATTATCTTTCACAAAAAAAAAAAAAGGAATAGAGTTAATTACATAGCTGTCATTGTGTAACAGCAGTAATGAACAAACTGGTTCTTGTGACAAACTCAAAAATGATGAAAAGGCAGTTGTTTCATTACTCAATAAATTGGATGCAGAATTAGATGCTAGAAAACTAATGGAGAGCTCCAACAGATGTGAGCATTACATACAAACAAAGATCGAAAACACAAATGACTGACAAGGCATGAGACACAAACACAGGGCTTTAAACTTCCAGATAACTGCAAACACCTGAGAGCTTAGTCACATCGACCAGTAATTTACCAGAAATGGTAATTTACCTTTTACCAGTAATTATTAAACACATGTTAATAGCAGCTTCACTGCAGATATGCCACTGGTTTGTCACAGATATGTCACTGAGACTCCCTACAGTTTATTATTCATCCACAAAAGACCACTCAGAATAAAGTGCAGCCCATATTGGTTATTAAATATCGACACTGGGAGAATGTCAAAGGTCTTTCCACAGGTTCGTGAGGTAGAGCCTGTTCTAAACGCTGGAAAACTGGAGTTTAATTTGAAGCTCCATAGCGTGCAATAAATCTCCATAATAAAACTGATTAGGGCTGTGGACTATTAGCAATTCATAATATTCCAAACTACAGTGAATAAATGACCCTTTTGCAAATGAAACCTTAAATCATTTAGTACAAGCACAGATAATATGAGCTATTACAAATAACCTCTTTAGATTAAAAACCCTATATCTCCCTCATCTGCCCTTTGGACATGATTCTGAACACAGGGGTTTAGAAACGAACAGATAACGGATTCTCTCAGAGGAAGTGTTCCAACCGGATATACTCAGCTGTCTTAACCCTCGCTCTCTTAAATATATATATATTATAGCATTACTCCAGAAACTCATACTAGGGGGAAAAAAGAAGTGAACTTTACCACAGCTCTTTATTCTGCATTTTCAAGAGGTTCACGTGCCAAAGACATAATTAGCAACCTCTACTTCATCGAGCCAACAGTCCGTGTTGTGTTACTGTCAATTTAAATATGACATATTGTAAAAACAATCCTCATTAATGTGTGTTGGAGGCCACCAACTCACACACTGTGAAACAAGACAACCCAGTCAGAAAACACGGGATAAAACAAGTCGTTCTGATTCAGCTCCGCTTCTGACGTCAGGTGCAAAGACTTTAGAATGGCTCCACCCCTAGTCTGAGTCTGTCCAATCACAGCGCTGGGCCCACGTTTATGTGAGAGCGCAAAGGCAAGGTTAAATGCAGCTAAACAGACACAACGAGTGCGGAGAAATAAGAGCACTGAGTAAAAACGGAGAAAACGAGCAGAGAAGAACTGAGCAAAAATGGTTACAAACCAGAGCTGCTGCTGATTGAATACTGAACATTTCAATAAGCAGTGATTCAATGAAACACTCATTTAAAATTCCACATTAATATCCAAATCTAGTGACAAAAATACTTTTTATAATTTTAGTTGGTATATTCATAAAATATATTTATAGATAATTATTAAATGTATATTTATCATTGTCTTAAAAACTGATGCTAACAGACAGCACTGGACAGCGTTACATGGTTACAATGAGGCCGAAAACAACATAGGTTCAATTGTGCTAGACAACAGATAGCACCTGATGGCTCAACCAACTTGGAGAACACTACTCACTCCAGTTCTGTTATGTTAGCTAACAGACACCTGTGGAGAGCTCAGCACGCTTGGAAGAGAAGACTAACCACCCGATTTGGTAATCAAAAATAGTACAGAACTACACAGAAGTACTTGGAGCAGTGGCACAGTGTTCTCTGGAGAGAAGAAACTTCCAGTACCTTTGTGATGAGTTAAAGCGGTGTTTGTTCATGATCCCGAACTAATCACCCACCATCAGCACCTGAAACCACTGATCTCTATGTCATCAAATCCTCACTGAAATGTTCCAATATCTGATATATGGTATCACCAGGGATCAAACTTTGTCTAGTGGACTAGAGAATGGAGGAATAAATCCGACAGCATCCTGCGTCACTGTCTCTGACTCTACATCTACAAGGTGGACCAACGAGGGAGGAGTGTCTCACAGAGTGGACAGAGAGTGGACACAGGGTTTAAAAACTCCAGCAGCACTGCTGTGTCTGATCCACTCTACACCAGCACAACACACACTAACACACCACCACCACGTCAGTGTCACTGCAGTGGTGTTTCCAAAAGTTTCTCTTCAATCAACCCCTTCACATCTAAACACTCTCCATCACATTGTTGACATCTCAACACTCTACAAACTGAATTATGGGAGATTTTTTGGGCAAAAACAAGCAGACAGTGGATCTCCCCTGTAACCAGGGCAAATCAGAAATTTGCGGCAGTCGTGGCCTAATGGTTAGAGACTGGACTTGGTACCGAAGGTTGCCGTTCAATCCCCAAAACCGGCAGGAACATTCACGGCCCTAAGTAACTGCCTGGGTGCCGGGGATGGGCGCCCCCTGCTGGGTGTGTGTTCACAGCCTCGTGTACTAGTGTGTGTTTACTGCCACAGAAGACACATTTCGTTGTATGTTGTACAATGACAAATAATTATCAGTGGGTGTTAGCATTAGCATTAGCTAATCTGCTTCCAGATGATGCTTAGAGGGAGGGAGATGGAGAGAGAGAGAGAGAGAGAGAGAATCCCTGGGCTTAGCATATTATTTCACACAGTGTGAGTGATATTAAAGGGGAGCCATTTGGAGAGGGCAGTAACCGAGCGTCAGAGAAAAATAAAGAGTGTCATTATCACTTTAATACAGACGGTGTGGTCTAGCTGTGAAATTCAGGACACAAGAAAACTCCCATCCTCTTAAATCCACTCCTCTGCTCTCGCTCTCTCTCTCTCTCTCTCTCTCTCTCTCTCTCTCTCTCTCTCTCTCTCTCTCTCTTGCTCTCTCTCCCCATCCCTCATTTCTTTTCTGTCTCATTTTCTCTCACCTGCAAGCCCAGATAAACACTCACTCCTATAACTCATCCACCAGAACATATCCTATGTTTCCTAAAGTCCATAATCCTTTGCCTCTGTGGATACTGGAAATTAAACTGACCAAAGTGGGCAGTATTCTCATCTACAGTTCTCTCTAGAAGTCTGAGGTGTCCTGTACTTTACTTGGTCTCAAGCTGAAATGACCATTCTTCAGTCAGTCTTTATTCAATTCCAGAAAACATCAAAAATGTAGCCAAGCAATACTCAAAGAAACAAGGGACTGACACAAGCACTGGGCTGCGGAGCAGTGGAACTGTGTTCTGTGGAGTGATGGAGCTCCATGGGATGCCTTTGAGATCCAGGACCAAGCCTCCAACCTGATTCCCTGACCTTTCTAATGTAAACTGATGCTATCTAGAACAAATGTACGGGGTGAGTCAAAATATGGCGGCCATGTTCCGGACATAGCCCAAAATATAGCCCCCTCAGTCACTACTCACTGGGGTTTACAAATATGTTCCCTTTCGTTTCTGAAATACAATGATGTCCTTCGGAGAAGGGGCATAAAAGTGCCTTTACATTTGTACAATCCCATCACTCTTCGCCCCAAACCAAGAGCTTTCAACAGAAATGACATCTGACTTATTCAGCAACAGACTGACATTTATTCACTGTAATATGTGGCGTGGCTGCAGCATTGTTAATACAGTGCAATGACAAAAACAGACCCCAAGGAAACAAACACTCCTTTTCCATCGCGGGGCTCAGTGGTTATTAAAGCCATTCTGTACTGTTCTGTGCTGGTCTCAAATTGTTAGTCCAGTTACAGGTTTCTCTTCCCTGGCTGGGTTTCTAAATGAGGTTCAGATAATGCGTCTCATAATAATTATGCAACAGAGCATCATGATTATTATTATTAACAGAGTGAAATGGGCCATATCTACCAAATGCTAAATTAATAAAAATGTAAAAACTAAGACAATGGACCTTGCTGTACAAAGTTGATAGAAATGTGGAGCCAATCGGTGCATCCCTATGTCATTAAAGGCGATGTTCATGATTTCAAACACTTTTTTTTTTAAATCCAAGGGATGTTTACTTTTTATAAAAACCAAGTGTCCGGTAGGATAGGCTTTCTCCCTCACTGCTTACGGCACAAACTGCATGTGGAGGTTTTTAGACGGCTGACAAACTTTTAAAAGCATACATTCTCTATTTCTGTTCCATAGGTGGGTAATTTTGATTTACTTGTAACTGCTACAGTTACATTAATTAAGGTGGAACTGATGCCATTTGCTAGCTGCATGAAAATAAACACAGAGCGAAAGTACTACACAACTAAACAGTTCGAGTTACAAATGAGTTTCTGTGGTTTTTCAAACAGTGAATAAACTAAACCTAAGAGTGATCCTGGAGCACCAAGTACAGCTACTGAACTGTGCTGTAGGCCTTCTGTGCCAAACTGTGTCCAGTTTCCTTCCAAGCTCAGAACCGTTCAGCCATGCGGTGGAAGAGAGTCTGTGGAGGTGAGATGGAAGGAGCTCGATAGTGCCTTGCTGCTAGCCATGCACCCCCTCCCTACCGAGGTACAGACCCAAAGAATAAGCCAACACTTTCACCCAGGAGGTGGAACTAAATCCTAAGCCACATGACTCTCCTCTTTACTCGATTCTTACCCTGGCGTAAAGGGCTGGGGAGAGTTCATCAGACACCTGGACCACCTCAACTGGTTCCTCTCAATGTGAAGGAGCAGTGGCTGTTTGCAAAACTCCTCATCTGATCATGGAAAGGAAGCCTAACCACGCTCAAAGAAAATGCATCCCCACTGCCACACATATGCATCTTTCTTTGTGAGTAAATGAATGGAAGGACAAACAGCTCCAGACTGCGGTGTCCAGGTGGCGAATGGCTTCCCACAAAAGTGTTATACAATACAGCTAATATTAACTAGCCAAAGCTAATATTCTCAGGTTTCTTGCTTGGTAATAAGAGGCAGTGCATTGTGATCTAAACTCATCTGCATCGACGCTGGAGCGCAGTCGTGATGTAGTGAAGAGTAGCAGCGTGTACCGTGAGGAATTTAAGGCGCTTTGAAAAATGTTTGTTGGTGGTGCACTCGGCCCTGGAGGGAGATCTTCTTCGTCTTCTTTGTTTTTGAAGTTCACAAAGCGTCATGTCCTAGATTCTCTCAGGTCAAATAAAGTACAGTTTGGAGTGAAATAAACTTGCCATGTGTCACTCTGTCAGTGGGAAACATCGTGTGGGGTCTTTTCGGCACTGGGAAGGCTGAGAGATATTGAGGTGGTCTTGTGTGTTGTGATAGATCCTGTATGTCCTGTTCCATGTGTACGACGATGGGCCTGAAAACCTCAAGAACAACAACAGTTGTAAAAATGGGGAAGCCATGGCCTAAAGGTTAGAGGAGCAGGCTTGGGACTGGATGGTTACTGATGGGACTGATTTGATCCCTACTACGAGCGGGGGGTAGAGAAGGAACAGCAAAGCCTCCTCCTTCAACATCCATGGCCGTGGGATACTTTAGCAAGGCATCTAACCCCTAACTGTTCCCTGGAGGGATGGCTCACTGGGATTGACTGTTCCGGGTGTGTGCTCACTGCTCCTAGTGCACTAGTGTGTGTGTGTGTGTGTCCACTAGATTAATTAGGTTAAATGTGAAAGACACATTTCATTGTATATTGAAAGTTTGGGGCAATGATCACTCACACACCTGGAGCAGCGAGCCACCATCCCCGGCGCCCAGGGAGCAGTTGAGGGTATGTGCTTTGCTCAAGGGCACAGCTGTCGTAGATGATATCGTCCTCTCTTCTTTGCACCACTGTATTTTATATTAATTCTGCCTATTGTTTTGACACTTTATTCCTAATAAGACTTGTCCATTCATTCATAAATATGTGTTAATATTTAATTCTGATCAGAGTTGCGGGAGGTCACTCCACCTACCGACATGTGTGTTTGAACTGTGGGTGGAAAGCAGAGCACCCAGAGCAAACCCACACAGACACAGAGAGAAAACACTACAGTCCTCACAGACCCAGATTTTTTTCCCCCTAAAATTACAGTTTGAAAACCAAGCTGATGTACCACTGAGCTGTAATTGTGAGCCTTTGGCCTCTATTCTGGGCTCAGCACTGCAGAAACTACACTATGTAAAATTAGCAGGAGATTATCGTGAATGCACTGATGTTTGGACCTCGTGTTATAGTTACAGAGGGTTACAGGTGGCATTGATGCTCAAAACACTGATATATTTTCCTAGTTTTCTTTTCTTTTGGTTTGTGTGTGTGGAGGACCATCTTTAGCCCTCTCTGATCAATTAGTGAAATAAATAAATTAATAAATGAACAGAAAATCATCCACCGTCAACAAATGAAACATCTGCTTAGGCTTTTAATGAGTACATTTTTAAGCATCTAATAGAGTCTGTGATGGCTCTCAAGCTGTCACTGAACACATGCACACAAACACACACACACACACTTGCTTGTTTTCAAGTATTGAGAGGCCAGTATAAAAATTTCCATTCATTTCTTAGATTTACCTGTACCCCATCCATAAGTTCCTGTAAGTATCATAACGCTACTCATAACACTTACTCTGACCACTCAAGAGCCCCAGTGTTTTACTTACAGAACAGATGGTGAATCAGGTCCTGGTTCTGGAAGCGGGTTCTTGTTTAGTGGCTGTTCTCTCGTGGTTCAGAGCGAGTCGAGTAGGGACTAAACCGTGGCGTGTAAACCTTGCAGAGCGCTGATCGTCCAGAGAGAGTCGTCACTCTACACCACGCAACGCAGACGACCAGCACCAACTCTCCATCTGTAAAATCTCCAGCTGCAGCAGAGATCACGTTTGTTTTTATCCGACTCACGACGGCAGCTCGTAAAATGACGCCGTGGTCTTTTGAAGAGGTTCAAACGCTCCTTGGATCGGTGGCCAACGAAAGAATCCAGCGAGAGCTGGATGCTGCAACAAAGAAGGAACAAACTCTACTGATCTGTCTGAACTGATGACGGAGCTGTGTTCAGTCCCAAACAACAACAACACGCCGATACACCATGAGTAAACACCGCTTAATGTTACCACCGCCGTTGACCATGGAACAAACAGGGAGTAGAGTTCAGTAGAGTCCAGTAGAGTATGTACCATCTGTGCTAGTGCAAAAGCAACCAAGAACCAAAAAGTGAGTAGAGCTGACTCGAGTAGGAATTATGCAGTGGAAAGGTTCCCTAACATTAACCCTAGCACTTACTGTAAACTCATCCTAAATCTAACAGTAACCATATCACTGCACAGGTTTTCAGTGCCAGCTACCAGACGCCTGTGTGGGCCGGTGTGAAGTGAGGGAGAGCAGTTCTCCTGAATGAGACAGATAGAGACTGAACTACCTTGGACTCCCAGCCTCATCAGACAGAGGCATCTCCAGGGTTTGGAGCAGCAGACAGCACATGATAGGAGCAATACTTCCACTGCACCACTCGGGAGATGAGTTTATAGTTCTGAGATTAAAATCTGGTGTCCAGTTTCCATGTCATTTATCCATGATGTCCATAGTGTGACCACCTTAGTGATAGAGAGACCCCTCCAGTCCATGTGAGGCTTCTTATATTCCTGATGGCCTCGTTTCTTAGAGTGTTTTTGACCCAGTTAGTGACAAGTGTGTTTGAGTCCAGTTCGGGTGATCCCTGGACGCTTGTTGAGGGTGTGTGTATTACCACACTGGAACTGCATTCCCTGAGGCTGGTGCCATCGGGAGGTTGTTCAGAGAAGTGTCAGAGAGAAAAGGCAAACACTAAAATCCAGGGCATTGCTAACATCTTGGTGTGATTTGGCTCACATTTGAATCAGATCCACGTCAGAGATAAACAATCCAGCATTCTCCAGAGAGAGAGAGTGAAAGAGAAAGAGAGAGAGAGGGTATAAAAACAGTTGCATTGGCTCTGAAATTCCTCAGGGCTTTGACTGACCTTCAGATACAGCAGCTCATGGAACACAGGCTGTGTTTCACTGTCTCTTCACTGTAATACAACTGCACTGACCCCGGAGCCTCATCCCCAGCTGTAATGAGAAGGAATGCGGTCAGTCGGCCACTTGGTCTCAAGGAGGATGCAGATTTATCAAAAGACTTTTCTCAGGATTCATACAGTGTGTACTAAGTACGGTGTGTTCCCCATCACCATGACAGATTCAGTCACAGCCAGATGTTACCTGCATTATGCATTGCCAATTAAGTGCCATGCCTTGTGGTTTGTTTATGTTTAACATGTCTGAATAACTGAGGATTAGAAAGAGTGAATATTTGTGACACTTGCTGGCAAAAAAAGAATTACTGTTTTAAAACACAGGAAAAATCCCAGATCACAGAGATAGGCGATAGGAGCAAAGTCAATTTAAACTAGCCTTCATCCTAGAATATAAAAATGACAATTCTGGAAAATCTTAAAAAAGCAGGGTAAATGCTCTGGAACTTGACCCAGTGCACAGAATATTTTTGGGATGCCGTGATCAAATGACCGCTGCTCGGCTCTTCTAGTAAGAAATCATAGCCTCTTCCTTCTCCTCCTCCACTTCTGGAGTCATAGCCACTACACCTGTGGAAACAGCTCTGAAATAGGTATCAGGTTTAGAAAAACCGCCAGATCTTGTCTGGTTTTAAAATAAGACGGAATAATATGCACAATACACGATTGATTAATTTTGCATCATAGATATGTTCATAGATAAGCTGCATTAAATATATACATATAGGTAAACAAAAGACAAACTTCTTAAGCATACTCTTCCCTTTAAACATTCATTTTCTCAAGCTAATAAATAAAGTGTAGGTTAAAGCCTTGTAAACAAATTGACGGCTGCTTTGGAGAAAAGCTGAAATGGTGAGGTGTGGTATTGCGTGGAAATATAATTGGCATTTATATATAATAAAAAATAATAAAAATAAAAATCAATAATATATTATTGGTTTTAATCTCCGTAAATATATCTCTCTTGCTCTCTTTCCCACCCCCCCCCCTCTCTCTCTCTCCCTCTCTCCTTCTGCTCTCACTTTGTTCTCTTTCCCTTTTTCTTTTTTTTACTAACTCACCATTTATTCTTTCCCTCTCTTTCTCTCTCTCTCTCTCTTTCTCTCTCTCTCTCTCTCTCTCTCTCTCTCTCTCTCTCTCTCATACACACACCATCTCTAGCCCCCTCCCCTCTTCTCTCTCTAATTGAGTCTGATTGCTGTTATGAAGGGACTCTGTGTCCTTGGTGAATATTGAGCACAATGAAGTGGGATGATAAGGTTTTCTATTAAAGCAGTGGACAGTGAAGCTCCCTGCAGTGACCAAACGCCTTTCGGATTAATGCAGGAGTCAAGAGAGGGGCTTAAAGACGGGGTTTAAAGAGCAGTTTTAGCCTAATCTCATTCCCCTCTTCTTCTTCTGTGGAGGAATTTAGAGATCACACAGTTACACCATCACCATTCCCATCATTCCTTGCTCTGAAGTCCAGTTCGGTCAGTCAGAGTAGATCTAGATTTCAGACACAACTCCAGTTCATCATAAAGGTGTCAGAGAGAACACTGTTCCACTGCTCCACAGCTTAGAGCTGGGTGGAAAATGTCTTGTTTTTGTCTTTTGTAAAACAGAGAGTATATGTTTTGTTCAATACTTTAAAGGAATGTTACATTTATCACATAGAGATTATATATTTAGATTCAACATATATTCATTATACTGTAGATTTTTTCATGTTTATTATCTATTAATTAAAGGCAGTGTACACTGTTCTGGAAAACTGCTGTTCTCACAGCAAACTCCATATATGTATC
Source organism: Hoplias malabaricus (assembly GCF_029633855.1). Taxonomy (NCBI): domain Eukaryota; kingdom Metazoa; phylum Chordata; class Actinopteri; order Characiformes; family Erythrinidae; genus Hoplias; species Hoplias malabaricus. The sequence continues at coordinate 88,829,209 of NC_089800.1, forward strand.
TTTTAAGGTGGAGCGGTGTGTGTGAGTAAGAAGCGACTGTATCTTTTAAGGTGGAGCGGTGTGTGTGAGTAAGAAGCGACTGTATCTTTTAAGGTGGAGCGGCGTGTGTGAGTAAGAAGCGACTGTATCTTTTAAGGTGGAGCGGTGTGTGTGAGTAAGAAGCGACTGTATCTTTTAAGGTGGAGCGGTGTGTGTGAGTAAGAAGCGACTGTATCGTTTAAGGTGGAGCGGTGTGTGTGAGTAAGAAGCGACTGTATCTTTTAAGGTGGAGCGGTGTGTGTGAGTAAGAAGCGACTGTATCTTTTAAGGTGGAGCGGTGTGTGTGAGTAAGAAGCGACTGTATCTTTTAAAGTGGAGCGGTGTGTGTGAGTAAGAAGCGACTATCTTTTAATGTGGAGCGGTGTGTGTGAGTAAGAAGCGACTGTATCTTTTAAAGTGGAGCGGTGTGTGTGAGTAAGAAGCGACTGTATCTTTTAAGGTGGAGCGGTGTGTGTGAGTAAGAAGCGACTGTATCTTGTTGGTGTGTGAAGTGTGAATTGTCTGTAAGTGTTTATTTACTGTTTGAATTCCCACAGAAACTCATGTGTAACTCGAGCTGTTTAGTTTTGTAGCACTTTCCCTCTGTGTTTACTTTCATGCAGTTAGCGCTCTCCTGAATTTAGACTCAGTTCAACCTTAAGTAATGTAACTGTAACAGCAACAATAAGTCAGTGTTACCCCCTTATGGAGCAGGAATAGAGCAACATCCTCATCTCAATATTCAGAGTCTCTCCACCGTCCAGACCTCTCGAGATGCCGTTCCTCAGCCACATCTAAGCCAGACGACGCAGTGTGAACAGAATGGAGAGCAGCAAATTCTCTGAATTTAATGATAAATTCAAAATGTGTATTGGGATAAAATAGTAAATATTGCCTTTAATGTCTCAACTTTTGTTAATTTGAAAATCTTTGTGAATTGAAATAAAATTACTATAACTATATTCACATTATAATAATTTCCATTATATATACATTCAATATTATAATTTTAAATATATAATAATCCTATTCTCATTATATATTGTAGAATTTCAAAAATGGGGTCAGTAGATGCAGCCATTGTGGTGATGGGGGCTTTTTATTAGCCCTTAACTGGCGTAGAGGACAAGGCAACAGACCGGGATTGGTGTGATATGCCACGAGACTAGAGGACTTTTTTCACTGCCATACACATTTCCATGAATGTGAATAAGTTCTCTCTCTCTCTCTCTTTCTCTCATACCCACCCACACACACACACAATCTCGTATCTTTGAATTGTGGGGACATTACATAGACTTCCATTCATTTTATAGAGACTTATAATTATTTTTTTTTCCATAGGTGCTACTATCTTAACCCTAACACTAGCTTTAACCATAAACCATTAACATGTCCTCACAATGAGAGTGTGTAAACAGGTTTGGTCCCTACGATGTGACTTATTCCTGGCACCACACACACACACACACACACACACACTACAACAATACCCCAGTCCCAAAACCATACACAACCATGCATTGTAAACATACCAAATAACACCCATTCAGTCCCAAACACTCTTTGCAAGGCATGCTGGGAACTGCTTACATAAACAGGTCCAAGCCTCTCTTTAACCCAGTGGCTGAGGACACAGTATTCACATTTAAATTAGACGGATTAAATATTCATCATCATTTTTAGAACCCCACGCTGTTTCTAATGTGAAAATTCCACTGCTTTAAAATCCACATCTCTTTTAGGTTCAGAAAACTTGTGAATAAGCTTCAGGCTGCGTTCTGCTGACTAGCACTAGCCACATGCTAATGTCTAAATGAGCTGCAGGCTGTTTGGCGTGTGCTAGTGTTAGCGACTAAAACCCTGGAGAGGATCCAAAAAAAATGAAAAAAAAAATAAATCCAGAGGAAGTGTTTTCAGATTTGGCTTCATTCAGAGTTTTTTTTTTTCTCCTTGTTTTTGAATTCTTGTCTTTTTACTTTTTTTTCTACTCTTTTGCAACTAAAACAGTGGTTGTTTAGCTTCAACTATTTGCAAAAATATCTTCACGGCTTAGAACTATTTGGGCTTTTCATCCTTTTTTCTTATATATATATAAAACCCTCTGTTGTAATTAGTTACTATACACTGTGCCTCTTATTAAATGCAATCTGGACTGAAATATACACTCAGTCTTAGCTGAAATACTCCAGGCTGGGGGGTAAAATACACCTTAGCTGCTTCTTTCAGATCAGTGGATGCTTTGGAAAGCATCCATGATCTATTTGATTCCCGACAACCAGGAACATTGCAACGTTTAATCTGTCCAATCTGCTACAGGCCGAGTCCTCAGCAGGGGGCAGCGGGGAAAAATACACTTCAGCTGCTCCTTTCAGATGAGTGGAAAACCACAGTGATACTACAGCAGCAGACTTTAATCCATGCTTATTGACGTTAGACTCATGTGCAGGTGCTCCAGAGCTCCCCGTGTTGTTTCGTGCTCAGTTCATTCAGGGACGACAAAGTAATTTGGTTCATCGTCTCTTGCGAGTTGGGCTTTTTTTTATCACCTTTAAATACAGCTGGCCACTCTTTGGCTGAAAATGACTGATTGCACCTTTAAGTAAAGATTATATTGTGCATGTTGTTTACTCAGCACTGCTGAGAGATTAGTTTTATCATTCCTAGGCAGCAGAGAGTGTATATACATATGGTGAAGTATTTCCCATCCATCATAAACCTCCACTGATGAGCTGAGGATCCTGTAATTACTCTCTGCTTTTCTCTCTTGTTCTCGGATGGCCGTTCCTAATTGAAAGTATTTGGAGCAGTGAAGGAGGTTTGCACTGCACGGTGATCTCGTACTGAGTAAAGTCATCTTAAACATCTCTGGTATGAAGACATGATTTTATCTCAGGATTGTGAGGTTAGGGTTGGTGTAGGCTAGGGGTAATTTGGGTTTAGGGAAAGAGTAGTATGGGTATTAAGGTTATGGATTAAGAAATGTTTGTGTGTACAGTTAAGGTAAGGTTGGTATTGGATGTTTGGATAAGTGTGGGGTTATGTTTAATTTAGGGTTTGATTAAGTATAGGGTAAGGCTAAGTTCACTCAAGGGCTTCTCTACCTTGGGGCCTGGTGGGGCCTGTCCCCACAACATGTTGCTGTGGAGCAGTGTTCAATAGATAGTCAAAGTCAATAGATAACACTACACACCCTGGAGGGGGTGCTCTTCATAGTGCGACACACACTCACACATTCAGTCACACCTATGGATACCGGAGCAGCAGGAGGAAACCCACGCAGACACAGGGAGAACACACCACACTCCTCACAGACAGTCACCAGGAGGAAACCCATGCAAACACAGGGAGAACACACCACACTCCTCACAGACAGTCACCAGGAGGAAACCCACGCAGACACAGAGAGAACACACCACACTCCTCACAGACAGTCACCCGGAGGAAACCCACGCAGACACAGAGAGAACACACCACACTCCTCACAGACAGTCACACGGAGGAAACCCACGCAGACACAGAGAGAACACACCACACTCCTCACAGACAGTCACCCGGAGGAAACCCACGCAGACACAGGGAGAACACACCACACTCCTCACAGACAGTCACTTGGAGTGGGATTCAAACTCACCACATACGGGCCTGGAGCTGTGACAGACACCCTACCTGCCTCCCAGCACTTCTATCAGTCTTCACTGAGTGAGTGTGGGATCGGCCCCTCAGAGCCCATTTAACTGAGCGAACAGGTTCAACACGCTTTCAGCACTGAGCTGTGGGGCACTATCACACCGCCCTTACGCTGAGATCAGCCAATCAGAAATGAAAGGTTTACGATGTCGGAGCTGATACCCAGCTCATCATACGATGAACACAGTCACACAGAACCCTGAGGTTCTACACAAGTCATCTCTGTATGGTTATTCCTTTTTTTTTTGTTAGTTTTAGGAACATATCACTGTAGTAGGAGGGGAGTCTTGTGTCTACTGTGTGTTGGTTCATTCAGACACTGCCCACTGTGCTGTTCATACAAAAGACCACACTGTTCTCATGGATGCATCATCCGCATAAATGAGGAGATGCATAATAAATGAGGCACTGGAAAAGGAGCTTGATTTCACACCCTGAAGCTGATTCATCAACTGCACTCAGGTCTTGAATTGTTTTCATGCTGAATCAGCTGTTCTTTTAACTTCAACTTTTACTGCAGCAAACCCCCCGAACACACACTTACAGGTCTTTTGCTTCCAAACTTGCTATGCCCTTTTATTTATTTTTTTTTGTCACGCACTTGTCCTGTTGTCTGTTTTCCCTGCCATGTGCTCACGTAGCACATGGCTCTGTTTGTTATTGTTCATGTCTCCGCCCTTGTCCTAGTCAGTCTCATTTGTAATCCATCCCCCTCGTTATCTGTTCCAGGTGTCCGTTGTCTGTGATAGGTTTTTAAGTCCTCTTGTGTCATTTCCTGGTTGTCGATCATTTGTTTTGTTTCCCAGTCTAGTCTGTCTCTGCTATCGTTTCATTTCATTTCTCAGTTGTTGTGTTGCCTGGTCTGTCTCATCTGTTACTCGTTTCCTGTCATCGTTTGGTCTCATCTGTTACTCGTTTCCTGTCGTCGTTTGGTCTCATCTGTTACTCGTTTCCTGTCGTCGTTTGGTCTCATCTGTTACTCGTTTCCTGTCATAGTTTGGTTTCATCTGTTACTCGTTTCCTGTCGTCGTTTGGTTTCATCTGTTACTCGTTTCCTGTCGTCGTTTGGTCTCATCTGTTACTTGTTTCCTGTCGTTGTTTGGTCTCGTCTGTTACTCATTTCCTGTCATCGTTTGGTCTCATCTGTTACTCGTTTCCTGTCGTCATTTGGTCTAATCTGTTACTCGTTTCCTGTCGTCGTTTGGTCTCATCTGTTACTCGTTTCCTGTCGTCATTTGGTCTCATCTGTTACTCGTTTCCTGTCGTCATTTGGTCTCATCTGTTACTCGTTTCCTGTCATTGGTTGGAACATCTGTTCCCTGCTTTGTGTTTGCCCTCAAGCCTGTTTGTGTTTGTTTTGTTATTTAGTTAAATAAAGTTTACTGTGTTTTAGCATGTGCGTCTGCCTCTGTCAGTCCGTCAGTTTTTAACCACTGAATCAGATAATGAAGAGGTAGTACATTATGTGTTGGTTTAAGCTTAGTCCTGGACTACACCGCTCATACTGAATTATGGATTTCCATTGAAAGGAGGATATAGTCCAGGACTAGGTCTTGGTAACCACCCCCATAAGTTCGTGAAGGTGTTAAAGGTGCTGTAAGGTGTTTGGATGTGCTGGTGCGAGGCTCTGTCAGGTGATTGCTTGTGTTGCATTTGTTAGTTTGTTATGTTGTTTATGAGCTTCAAGGGGGTGCTCCTCTCCCCGTCACTGTGGGGGGGCACTGATCAGAATGCTGTTCTGACACAGATCCAGCGCCCGACGCTAATGAAAACATGTTAGCAAAGCTCTGTCTGTCATGGGACCATGTCAGAGGACTTTTAATTTGTTCTCAGCGAGATGAGACAAACAGAAAAAAACAGATGCCAATTAACCCCTGCACTGCCAGGGGACACAAAAGCATGTTGTTTTAAATTAAAGAGCTTATTTCTTGGAAAATACATTCATCTTATTTATTTTGAGGAGATTGAATGGCTGTTCAGTTTTGGGTTACGTTATATCTTCAAAAGTCTGTAGACAGCCATTAAAACAAACCAGTTATCACAATGTCAATTAACCCCTTAACGACAGCATGTTTTCAGTTTGGTTTAAAGTGTCATTGATTACACGGTATTGCCTTCAGTCTGAAGTCCATATCATCCATTTACACAAATCAGCCAAAACATTTCCGCACTCACTTTCCATTTTGTCAGCTTCACTGACCTCACAGGAGCACTTTGTAGGCCCACAGTTGCAGACTGTAGTTCATCTGGTGCGCTGCATACTTTGTTAGACCTCTTTCCCCATGTTCTTTAAAGCTCAGGCCCCCCACAGAGCATGTATGCATGGATCAGACACAGCAGTGCTTTTTAAACGCCTCAGTGTCTGGACTGAGAACAGTCCACCGACCAAAAACATCCAGCCGACAGCGTCCTGTGTCACTGATGAAGGACTAGAGGACGAGCGACACACACTGTGCAGCGACAGAGGAGCTACTGTCTCTGACTCTACATCTACAAGGTGGACCAACGAGGGAGGAGTGTCTCACAGAGTGGACAGAGAGTGGACACAGGGTTTAAAAACTCCAGCAGCACTGCTGTGTCTGATCCACTCTACACCAGCACAACACACCACCACGTCAGTGTCACTGCAGTGCCTGAATGTGTCGGAGATTCTGTACTCGACCTGTTTCAAACAAGGCCACTCCTGCTGCGAGGGCCCCACTCTATGGAGCATAAGTTAAGTTCCTTCAGACACGATAAAGACGTCTGAGTCTTCTCAGGTCAGTTGTGCTTTTAAAAACACCTCTTTCAGAATATGGCCATTTTTTGGTGTTAAAATGACTGATTGACTGAACCTTTAATGTTCTTGTGTTTTTAATATGTCTCTAATCTCATTTTGATCTTTGATGTGTCTATGATCTCTGTTTTAAAGTGACTCAGCAGCTCTCAGAGGTCTGACCCTCTCCTGGATCTCTCCTAGTTTTCTGAGGTGAAGTAAGTTAACCTTGTGTAAGCCGGTCTTAAGGTGGAATTATTCGTGGAAGTGCTCCAGGGGATTCTGGGAAAGGCCGGAGTGGAATTAGTAAAGTATCAGTGACACGGTTAAAGCAGAGAGAAGTTTCCTCACCGACCTGCGTCTGGTTTGAGTCTAATTCTGGTGAGTTGTGCTGAATTTTGGGGGCTCACTGTTCATAAGGTTACACAACATCTACATAAACCTCTCCTGACAACTGACATTCAGCCTCACAAACTCTTTCCAACAGGTCTCATCCATCCATCCATCCATCTGTGTTGCTTTATCCATCCATCCATCCATTCATGTAGCATCAAATATACTTCATCTCTCTATCCATTCATCACTCAACGTGTATCCATCAATCACTCCATGCATCCAGTCATTCATATCTGTGGCCACATGCGTCTACCCTCATCCATCCGTCATCTATCCATCCATCAGTCCATACATTTAGCCGTATTCAGTCACTCATTCATGCACCCATTCAATCAGTAATTCATGCATTCATTTACCTTTTTTTTGTTCGTCACCCGTTCATTCATTCACTCATTCATTTGCGTAACCCCATCCATCAATCTTTACATGTAGCCTCATTCATTCATCACTCCAGGCACAACAATCCATATGAGCTGCCGTATTCAGTCATACATTCATGTAATTCACCCACTCATACATTCATCAATTAGTTCAGTCATTCATCAATCCATTTGTTTGCTCATCCACTCATTCATTCATGTAGCCTTATACATCAATCCTTACACAAAGCTTCATTCATTCATTTAATTGATTCATTCATCTGTTCATTCATTCATGTAGCCTTATCCATCAATCCTTACACATAGTCCATTCATTTGTTCGTTCGTTAGTTTGTTCGTTCATTCAGTCATTCATTCATCCATTCATTCATTCATTCGTTCGTTCGTTTGTTTGTTCGTTTGTTCATTCATTCATTCATTCATTCATGTAGCCTTATCCATCAATCATTACACACAGTCCATTCATTCAGTCATTCATTTATTCATTCATTCATTTATTCATCCGTTCGTTCGTTCATTCATTCATGTAGCCTTATCCATCAGCCCTTACACATAGCCTCATTCATTCATCCAATCATTAATTAATTAATTAATTAATTCATTCATTCATTCATTCATGCATGTAGCCTTATCCATCAATCATTACACACAGTCCATTCATTCATTCATTCATTCCCTCATGTTTCCTCTCTGGTGTTGTCCTCTGTAAACCAGCCCTGATGAGTGTGTCTGATAATCCACCCCCCCACACATCTATTCAGATCACTCCCCCCAACAAACACACACACACACACACACCCACACACACACACGAACACTCCATCTCACTCGGGGAGAAGGCCTCCTTATAAGTGGTTTAGTTCTTCTCCACAGTCCTCGTGTGTTGCTGCGTAAAGCTCAGTTCAGCAGCAGGGCTCACTTTTTAATTCAGAGCTGAGAAAGTGCTGAGAAAGCGGGGGGTAATTTCAGCCCTGACACCACCGTCAGAGGCTTTACGCAGCATTCACTTCCAAACAGGAGGAGCAGGGCTAAAGAGCAGAGCGTAATCACACTCTAAACCACTGCCTGACATTTGTCGGAAATTTAAGCAATTTCTTTTTCAGCAGCTCCACGCTGCTGCTGCGGCTCTTAATTGCAGACAGGAATAAAGCAGCTCAGAGGCTGATGCTAATGATCAACCTTCCCATATTTGACCTGAGATGATTTGATGTGGAGATCACAGAGTGGTAGAGGACAGATTTCCCCCCCAGTACAGACTGCTCCGACTGTGATCACCACGACAGTTTTAGGGTCACTTCACAGAAGAAGACGAATAACACATTCAGAGAATAAAGTCTGAATTATTCCCAGATTAAATTTAGGATAATTCTGAGTTGGGCGGCACAGTGGAGCAGCAGGTAGTGTTTCTGTCACAGCTCCAGGGACCTGGAGGTTGTGGGCTCGAGTCCCGCTCCTGGTGACTGTCTGTGAGGAGTGTGGTGTGTTCTCCCTGTGTCTGCGTGGGTTTCCTCCGGGTGACTGTCTGTGAGGAGTGTGGTGTGTTCTCCCTGTGTCTGCGTGGGTTTCCTCCGGGTGACTGTCTGTGAGGAGTGTGGTGTGTTCTCCCTGTGTCTGCTTGGGTTTCCTCCGGGTGACTGTCTGTGAGGAGTGTGGTGTGTTCTCTCTGTGTCAGTGTGGGTTTCCTCCGGGTGACTGTCTGTGAGGAGTGTGGTGTGTTCTCCCTGTGTCTGCGTGGGTTTCCTCCGGGTGACTGTCTGTGAGGAGTGTGGTGTGTTCTCTCTGTGTCTGCGTGGGTTTCCTCCGGGTGACTGTCTGTGAGGAGTGTGGTGTGTTCTCCCTGTGTCTGCTTGGGTTTCCTCCGGGTGACTGTCTGTGAGGAGTGTGGTGTGTTCTCTCTGTGTCAGTGTGGGTTTCCTCCGGGTGACTGTCTGTGAGGAGTGTGGTGTGTTCTCTCTGTGTCAGCGTAGGTTTCCTCCAGGTGACTGTCAGTTAGGAGTTTGGTGTGTTCTCTCTGTGTCAGCATGGGTTTCCTCCGGGTGACTGTCTGTCAGGAGTGTTGTGTGTTCTTCTTGTGTCTTGAACTAAATATTATTATTATTATTATTATTATTATTATAGATATTAATTCAGAGAACTATACCTGCAACATGTCAAATGGATGATCATGAATCTCAACAACACCTCACAAAGAAAACTAGTCCAGCTGTGGCACTCAGACCAGTTGTTTATTCTAGAAATGTCCAGATAAAACGTAAACAATCTCTGAAAAGAAAACAGCTGTAAAAACAATATCAGCAGCTCGTAGTGGATTGGAGCGTGGTGTTAATAACTTAAATATCCAATGCTTTCCCTCTTAACTCTCATTTACAAATATCACAGTGAGCTCACCTCCTCTTCATCTTCTCCTCCTTCCTCTGCTCCTTCCTCTACACCTTCTCCTCCTCCCTCTGCTCCTTCCTCTACACCATCTCCCCCCTCCTCTGCTCCTCCCTCTATCTCTTTTTCTCCTTCCTCTGTTCCTTCCTCTACACCATCTCCTCCTTCCTCTGCTCCTCCCTCCTCCTCTTCCTCCTTCTTCTCCATCTCCATCTCGCTTTCCTCACTTTCCTCCTCCTCCCTCTTCGGTGCTGTTATTCAGTAGAGTGTCCTTGTCCCTCGACTCAGATGTTGTGATTCACAGAGAGAGCGCCCCCTGTTGGCCCCATCATCACCACCTCCAGCAGACACCGTATTTCAGCCACGCGTCCCTGACTCTGTTTACACTTCCCAGGGCCTGTGAGAGTCCTCGGGTCCAGTGTTTATCTGGACCTTTCTCAGTGTGAGTGGACACTGATGTTTCAGACACCCACTCGGACCTTTATTCCGCATCACTGAACCTACAGGACCTGAAGGAAAACAACCAGTCCAAAAACAAGCGCCCTGGAAAAAGCAGCGCTGCAGACGAGTGAACAGCAGACAGGCCGGACACATCCCTCCTGTGAAAAAAACGACAGCACGCTCAGAGATTATCCTCCAGCTTCACCACAGACTGCAGCTCCACAGTAACACACGGCTCCATCTGCTGCTCTGCATACTTTATTACCCTCCTCCTCCTCTCTCTCTCTCTCTCTCTCTCTCTCTCTCTCTCTCTCTAATTGTGTTCTTTATTTACCTTTCTTTCTGTGCTTTCTTTGTCACCTTCTCTCTTTCTTCCCTTCTCCCATTCTTTCTCTCCTTCCTTCATTCTTTCTTTCACTCTTCTTGCTTGCTTTTTTTATCCCTCTCTGTCATTTCGTTCATTCTTTCTTTGTCATTTCTCCCTCTCTCTTCCTCTCCACTCTCTCTCATTCTTTCTACATCTTTTTAATTCTCACTATGTATCTTCTCTCTGCTTCATTTCTCTCTCTTCATCTTCCCCCTCTCTCCATTCCCTGCTCTGTCATTTTTTCTTTTTCTCTATCCTTCCTCTCTCTCTTCCACTACCCTAACACTCTCCCTCTCTCTCCCCACTCTCTCTCTCTCTCTCTCTTCTCCCCTACTCTTTCTCTCTCTCTCTCTCTCTCTCTCCTACTCATTCTATCTCTCTCTCTCTCTCTCTCTCTCTCTCTCTCTCCTACTCTCTCTCTCTCTCTCCCCTACTCTCTCTCTCCTACTCTCTCTCTCTCTCTCTCCCCCCTACTCTCACTCTCTCTCTCTCCCCTAATCGTTCCTCTCTCTCTCTCTCTCTCTCTCTCTCTCTCTCTCTCTCTCCTACTCTCTCTCTCTCTCTCTCTCTCTCTCTCCCCTAATCGTTCTCTCTCTCTCTCTCTCTCTCTCTCTCTCTCTCCCTCCCCTACTCTCTCTCTCTCTCTCTCCCCTACTCTCACTCTCTCTCCCCTACTCTCTCTCCCCTACTCTCTCTCACTCTCTCTCTCTCTCCCCTACTCTCTCTCTCTCTCTCTCTCTCTCCCCTACTCTCTCTCTCTCTCTCTCTCTCTCTCGCTCTCCTCTCTCTCTCTCTCTCTCTCTCTCTCTTTCTCTCTCAGGGTGTGATATGTTTGTAGGTGATGAGAGAGTAAGGAAGGGCACAATCAGAAAGAGACTGGAGACCCTTGTTCCCTGGTGGGCTCCTGGTTCCGTACCGAAGCCTTGATCCTGGACGTTTCGGACACACGGCAGCGCTGCTATTTATTTTGTATGATGTCAGCACTGATCCGTGTCCAGCAGACTGACCAGCTGAGCTCACTTCACGCCTGATGAGTCCATTCCATCCGAGAGGACACACGCACACGCTTCGATCAGTCCGTCTGGACACATTACATCACTGTGTACTGTCCACTGACCACAGCACTGATCCCTGACCTCAGCACCACTTCCCTCTCCACAGAGTCTGAACAGGGACGTCCACGTCACCCTGCGCCCACACTGCTCTTAACATCACCTCCCGGAGCAGGACGGGTTCTCGTGTGAAGCTGGGTTCCCCTCGGTGGTTCTGCCTCGCACTTTAGAATAAGGCTACACTTATAAAGGTTTAGAAAAGGCTTAATATCTATTTATTAATGATGTTGTTAATGCATTAATAGTAATTAATAATCACATATAACTCAGAGATAGAAAGTGCGACAGTGACCTGTGTTTGCCAAATAGTGAACCCACATCCATCAGATCTCCATCAGTCAACATTAACCCTGTCAGCTCCAGCACAGATTTGTTAATATGTTTAATCCTTTATTCTCCAAGTTTAATCAATTATTGAGTGATAGAATGCCTTTTCTTAGAAACCAATGATAATGTGGTGCACCTTAACATGTGAAATGACTAATTTCACATTGTAAAGTCCCAACTTATTCTTCACCTCTGCATTTTGTGTGAGTTCTCAGACTCTCAGCATTAGACGAAATAGCTGTCACTTTTCCCTTTTTATCTCTGTGTTACAAATTATTATTAAAATAAGTATTATTTGTTTACAACCTACTTAATAACCATGATTTAAACACATTTTTAAATAGTTTATAAACCTTTATAAGTATCATCATATTTTAAAGTGGTACTGGTATAATTTTGGAGATACAAAAATCTGTGGCTGTGGCCTCGTCGAGAGTTAATCTGTAGAACCGCTCCCTTCTGAATGTGTCTGAGACTGTAACTGGGGCTGTGCAGAGGTAGGGGCTGGTACACAGTTCTATACAGTGACTAGCTCTACTCCACCAATCATTAAGGAGGTGTGTCCAAACTTTTGACTGGTTGCACACACCTAACCCCTGTTTATATGAGTGTACAGACGGAAGCTAATTTCACTGCAATGTTGTACTTGTATAACTTTGTATGTGACAATAATCAATCCATATGTGACAATACGATCAATCAATCTGTCTATCTATCTATCTATCTATCTATCTGTCTATCTATCTATCTATCTGTCTGTCTGTCTGTCTGTCTATCTATCTATCTATCTGTCTGTCTATCTATATATCTGTCTATCTATCTGTCTGTCTGTCTATCTATCTGTCTGTCTGTCTGTCTGTCTGTCTGTCTATCTATCTGTCTGTCTGTCTGTCTGTCTGTCTGTCTATCTTTCTATCTGTCTATCTGTCTGTCTGTCTGTCTGTCTGTCTATCTTTCTATCTGTCTATCTATCTATCTATCTGTCTATCTATCTATCTATCTATCTATCTATCTATCTATCTATCTATCTGTCTATCTATCTATCTATCTGTCTGTCTGTCTGTCTGTCTATCTATCTATCTATCTATCTGTCTGTCTATCTATATATCTGTCTATCTATCTGTCTGTCTGTCTATCTATCTGTCTGTCTGTCTGTCTGTCTGTCTGTCTGTCTATCTATCTGTCTGTCTGTCTGTCTGTCTGTCTGTCTATCTTTCTATCTGTCTGTCTGTCTGTCTGTCTATCTTTCTATCTGTCTATCTATCTATCTATCTGTCTATCTATCTATCTATCTATCTATCTAATCTTCAAGAAATTGAACGTGTCAAAGATTCGTGTTTTTGCTGGAGTTCACAGAATGTCAGACTTTCCAGAAGTTTTAAAAACAGGAATTTGTAGAAACATTTTATGGGCTGCTGCTCTCTTTAACTGTGATGTTTATACAATTATTTATTTATTTTATATTATCAATAGTAAAACAAAATTAATAAATAAATGAATGCACTTTCCACAGTCCACAGCGGAGTCTGAATGGAGAGATAATGATGGGCCGTGAAGGAAGCAGGATGTAATTAATGGGACGTTGAATGTTGGTGGCATGTGGACGTTCTGCTTTGGACGAAGAGGCAGGTTACGTCCGTCACAGCTCCGCGGGGAGAGCGTACACTCCGCTGTTCTGTTGTTTGTCTTGAGCGATGCTCTGCAATTAAAACTGTCCAGATTCACTTGGAAGTTGTAGGCGACGGCGCTGTGACGGAGGGCCACGAGACTCACAGTGACGGTATTTATCCTGACAGAGTAAATGCCAGGTCCACCCACTCTCTTTCTCTCTCTCTCTCTCTCTCTCTCTCTCTCTCTCTCTCTCTCTCTCTCTCTCTCTCTCTCTCTCGCTCTCCTCACACACACACACTTTCTCCCTCTATCTCTCTCCACTCTCATCTCTCTCTCAACCTCTATGTACCCACCCCTCACTTTCCCCAGTCTCTGCCTCTTTTTCTCCCACACATTCTCCCTGTATCCCCTCGTCTCTCTCTCTCTGTCTGTCCTCTGTCTTCCTCTATCCCTTTCTGTCTCTATCACTCTGTTGCCCACATACACCTTCATTTAACCTCCTCGTCTTTGTCTTTCCACCCCCTCTCTCTCTCTCTCTCTCTCTCTCTCTCTCTCTCTCTCTCTCTCTCTCTCTCTCTCTCTCTCTCCACCCATTCTCCCTGACTTTCCCTTTCCCCTAGTCTCTCTCTCTCTTTCTCTCTGTCTGCCTTTGTCTCCATCTCTCTCTAAGCCCCTCACTCTTTCTTTTCCTACCACACACTTTCTTCCATCTTTCCCCTTCCCCCTCATTTCACTCTCTACCTCTTTCATGACCATCACTTCCTCTCTTCTTTCTTTCTTTTTCAATATCTCTCATTCTGTTTTTATCTCTCTTTCCCTTTCTCACCCACACCCTCACCATTGGTCTGTCACCCTCCCCACTCCTCCCTCTTCATTCTTTCTCCAACCTTCATCCTCTATCTCTCTCTATCTTCCGTTCTCTCTCTTCTCTCTCATATCAGGTATTGACTGCTGTGCACTCGCTGTACCTCCATCATTCTTCATGTGGTTGGTGCAGGGTGTAAAGTCCACACAGAGCTGGTGGCACTGAGGGTGCATTAACGGTGCCAGCGGGTCTAGAACGAGGAGGTCAGAGTGTCGGTTTTTGAACAACAGTCATGTGTATCCCCAGTGGTCAGATGTGGGATATGGGTCAGTTTTCCTTGTTTCATTTAACCTACTGATTGTTTGTTTTGCTCCGATGTTCTCCAGAGTGAAGGAATGGAGAGAGTAAGAAGAGAGAGATGACAGTTTTCCTCCAGACAGTGTTTCATAGTAAAGATTTAAACAGCGCCTGGCAGCGTGATGAAGGCAGGAACGAAGGAGTTATGGGAAGGAAGATAAATAAATAAATAAACAAGCCGCCTCCAGCCTTCGCACGCTGTCAGTCTCTGCTGAGAAAATAAAAATAAAAATATAATAGGTGTGAAGAGATGTGCAGTGGCCACACGGTGAGCACAGCGAGGCGCCGGAGGCTGAACTCCGCCGGTTGAACACAACATGATTTTCTAAGTGGAAATAACTGAACAAAACTTTTACAGGGAAGAAATATCTGTGTGTGTGTGTGTGTGTGTGTGTGTGTGTGTGTGTGTGTGTGTGTGTGTCTGTTTGTGATGGTGGGAGTGTGTCTACGTGATTACGTGTGGGAGTGGGGGCATGTGTGAGGTTGTGTGTCCATGTGAGTCCGTTTATGCGTGTGTGTGTGTGTATGTGTGTGTGTGTGTGTACAGCGCTAGACTCGCATTAATGTGAGAGCGCAAAGACGAGGTTAAACCCAGCAAAACAGACACAACGAGCGCGGAGAAATAAGAGCACTGAGTAAAAACGGAGAAGAAAGAGAACAGAGTGAAAACGGCTAAAAACCAGAGCTTCTGCTCCTCGCTCCTCACTGCTGTGCGCTCGGGGTCGGGGTGAACAGCGAGCGGCTCATTATCATTTAAAGGAACAGGTGCTGAAAGCGGGCGTTCTGAACAGGGGCTGTTTACACAGGGGGAGAACACTGCTGTGGGGTTTGGACCAAAGCAGGTCACAGAACTGTGTTCCACTCTGGAGACGAGGGAGTGTATGGCACCTTTAAGTTATTTCAGGATTAATGAGCATCATTGTTTGTTAAGGTACAACCCCAGGTTTAACCAGAATTCAGCACCTTCATCTGTACGTTACAGCTCTTAACATCTGAAAAATACAAAGTCCAGAGCTGACAGGAGTCCGGCTCCCAACACAGGCCCTTAATGAAAACAGACATCTTTTCAGAGGTGATCACAAAAAGCGCCTATAAAGGCAACTCCAGGGCTCCGTCAGAGCGGAGCTTACTCCGGAAACATCCGTCAGCCGAACTCCAGACTCAGACGCTCTGATGTTCTCCACTCTGGAGCTCTGTGGTAAGTGTGAGAGAACTCTCACGTCTGTCATGAGCTTGTAAACACGGGTCTGTGTGTGTGAGTGATGAGAGGCAAATCGTCACATGTGTCAGCTCCACGATGCCGTACACTTTAACGTCCTGATCACGTTCCCAACGGTGCTCCCTCCTTCATCTCGTTGTCAGCGCTTCTTCCTGCTGCTGCCTGGTGATAACAGACAGCGAAAACACACAGGATGGAAATACTGTTGTCTGAGACTTTCAGAACTGGACCCAGTGGCAGTAAAACATTTGCACTGACCTTTCAGAGTGTCGGCCATCATTTAACACAGCCCGGCTCTTCAGTACACACAAACAAACATGACTTATAGGACTGAAGGCTTCTTTAGAGCTTAGGAATTTCTCCCTTTTTATAATTAGACTCCACTGACGCTGTCAGACGACCTGTAGGTGGTGCTACCCTCGGTGTTACATGTCTGTACCTGAGAAGAGAATGTAAGGAACCTTTAGGGAACACAACTGGACTCTAACACCACTGCTGTTCCTTTAAAGATACACTCCACTGTGTCACTTCAGTGAGAGTAATGCTCCTGTACAGTATCTTTATTTCTGAGAGTGCACAGAGAATATTGCAGAAAGGCTTTGGAGTACGGGTATGGGGTCTTTTCTCAAAGCCACCAATCACAGAGCTCTCACTCTCGTCCTGAGCCCTGCCCTGAGCCCTTTGATGATGTTGTGTAAGGGTGAGTACAAAGGGGTTTGGAGAACAGTGGCTAGTCGCTGAATGTAAGTTCCGTCGTAGCGTAGTCTGAACGTAAACTGTCGCTATAATCAAGTTCATGAGCTAAAGATTCAACCAGTTGCAGCAAGAAACAACATGAAAAACAAAGGAACAAACAGCAATAAAATAGTAGCAAACGTTTTTTACACAGGTCTACATTATAACTTTAGTTTCACACACACACACATACTACACACACACACACACACACACACACACACACTACAAACACACACACACACACACACTATACACACACACACACACACACACACACACTACACACACACACACACACACACTACACACACACAAACACTACACACACACACACAAACACTACACACTACAAACACACACACACACGCACACAAACACACGCACACACTACACACACAACACACACGCACACACACACACACACCACACACACACACACAACACACAGACACATACACACACTACACACACACACACACACACACTACACCCACACACACACACAAACACTACACACTACAAACACACACTACAGTAGGGGTATGTTCTGCCCTGAGAAATCTGTTTGAGAAAGTTTAAGATTTCTCTACCTCACTCACAACCATTACTCACTGGACGGTGTGTGTGTGTGTGTGTGTGTGTGTGTGTGTGTGTGTGTGTGTGTAAGAAAGTGTGTGTTAGGGTAATATAGCAGTTTCGTTAGCCACATCTTTGCTAACCTTTGCTGACTCTGTTGATAAATTGCTGTTAAAATGTTGTGCAGCAGAACCCCACACACTTAAAAAATGATAGTTCTTCAAAGGTTCTTTACTAAAGGAAATGGTTCTATTTAGAACACCTGAAGAACATACACAATTAAAGGGGTTCTTCAGACTGATGGAGAATGTGCTGTAGATGGTTTTATACAACAACTTTTAGAAAAGGGTTCCTCTATTGTTACGATGTCCACATTTTACAACAAAGGAACCCTTTTTGGTGCCGTATATAACTCTTCTTCAAGTGTTCTTTATACATCAATTTCCTTTTCTAAAGAACCTAGAACACCTTCCAAGCTATAGGAGAACATAATAAACACACACACACACACACACACACACACACACAAGACGAACGCTCTGAGGACTTTACTGTAAAGTCCCTCATGGAGAAGGGGGAGAAGGTGGCGTCTGAGTTCTGCGTCTTGTTTACGGTTTTCTCTCCTTTGTTCTGTGCTGTATGCGCTGTCTTATGTTAAACAGTGTCATCCACAGTGAACAGAAAGACTTCAGCCAAGCTTCTTCCCACAAGGAAAGTGGAGTGGATATTTTCTTGTAGATGATGAATAAACCTTGAACTCAGACTGAATTTAAACTAAGTTTTTCCTGCAACAGAAACGTTATGAAACATGCAAAGAGCCAGAGAGCATCCCGCCACTCTTCTCCAAGGCTGTTTTCCTTGAGGCTGGACTTTTGCAGCTGTCTGTTTAATACTCAGCGATGATCATAATTCGTACAGAATGAGGCTCAGAAAGCTGTTGGATGTTCTAGGAATCCAGGGCTTGTTTCTCTGGCTCTAATCCCTGTCCTTGACTCGCTCTGACACCGCACGGATAATGAGATTAACACTGTGTTTATTTTATAACGGAGGTTTATCAGGGTTTCGTTGTTGAGTTAAACCCAAATGAGACGTGCATTCTTACATTAAACCTCATTCATTTTTATATGTACATACAATGTTTAATGCCCTTTAATGGAGTGGCACTGTCCACAGCAAGTTCCTGCTTGGCACCATGTGTTCCCAAGGTGCAGTGGTCAGTACCAGCCCGAAGAGGTCAGAGGAAGGCAAGGGTCCATCTGCCCCGATCTCACAGAAGAGCTACTGCAACACACACTGCTGAAAGGGTTAACAGCGCTCTGATAGAACCGGGTCAGAACACGCACCACTGAAATACTTAACTCCGTTCTGATAGAACCGGGTCAGAACATACACCGCTGAAAGAGTTAACTCCGTTCTGATAGAACCGGGTCAGAACACCCTATGTTAAGTCTAGGGTTAGGGCTATGGCTAGTGTCAGGTTTAATGTTAAGAGTTAGTTTTAAGGCTGATTTAAGGGTCACCAGAAATGAAAATAGTGAGGTCACCACCTGATGTAGTTTTGAGAGCAGGACCATGCCCTAATTCCCCCTCCACAGCTCCATTTATACCCCTTCGCTCTCACTCCATCCCCATGTCAAACAACATCGCACCCACCACCCCGCCTCCTCCCTTCTTCTCTTTGGCCATTTAAGCCCTGGGTGGGGGGCACGGCTCTATGCCCACACCTCCAATCCACCTCCACCTCCACCTCCACCCCTAACCTTCTGCATTCGCCCCCCTCTCTGACTCGGGGCGTGGTCTGTGCTAGCAAAACACACACTGGCGAGTGCCAGTTTCCTTCACATTCTGTGAATCTTGAGGGTGTTATTCAGTAAAATACAAACTCACATTGAGAGGAGGCTCTAGTGTTGATAATAGACGACAACTAGGCACTTTTTAAAATATACGCTTTTACAGCTTCTTGAGTTTTTTATCCATTTCAGACCGTGACAGAGGAGAGAAAAGCTTTGAGATCTTTGTGTAATATCATTCCGACAGGATACAATTTCCAGAAACTGATTCTCACTGATTCCTTTAAGAGACTTGTGATTAAACTACAGTGATTGTTGAGTGTAGTTAAATTAGAAACACTTGATAGGTCAGAAAATGGAGAAAGACCACAGTACAGATCCCACCTTTTTAAGGCTCACTGATAAATCCGTATACGGACAGAGGCGGCTCCTTCTGACCATCCTCTGAGCTCAGTTGGTGTACGTTTCCTGCTGGAACCTGGAGTGGAGCTGTGTAGCTCTCTCTCACTCACAGGCGACTGTGTGGGTTCCCACAGTTGATGTGTGTTGATGGGGTCCACCAAGCGGAGCAGGTGAGTGAAACCCCCAGCAGACTCCGGAAAGGGACGTGATGTTTGTGGTCATTTGCTCTCGTTGCTGATGTTAGAGAACTGTAAAGAGTAGTTCTCCTCTCATCAGAAATGTTTGATCCTGAGTTGTGCCCTCTAGTGGATGCATTACTTAACATCCATGCCAATCTAAAGGATATGCATGGAGGCGTAGGGGCAGTGATGGGTACATCGTTAGATATACATTTTCATACAGACAGGGGGCAGACATGACCTCATCGAGCTGTGGCCTCGTCGAGAGTTAATCTGTAGAACTGCTCCCTTCTGAATGTGTCTGAGACTGTAACTGGGGCTGTGCAGAGGTAGGGGCTGGTACACAGCTCTATACAGTGACTAGCTCTACTCCACCAGTGACTGGATGTGTCCAAACTTTTGACTGGTACTTTATATATTCTATTAATGCTCACTATAATTCTGTACTTACGCTACTAAAACACAGCGCTACTTGTTGCACTTTTGGTAGATGCAAACTGCTGTACTTGTACTTAGCAATAAATCAATGAATCTATCTAAAGGTATGTGTTATCCGTGTGTCATCAGTGTGTCATCAGTGTTCATGAATCTGACCTCAGTTCAAGTCGAGGGCGTATCTGAGGCTCCTCTGTTTGACCCAGTGGATGGAGAGTGTTGTGTTGAGGACTGGAATATCAATGACTTCCTGTGGGGAGGTGGGAGTAACAGGGTTTTTTGGCTGTAAGGCACTCAGTGGGACCCCGCTGGTGAGGAACATTGCACTGCATGATATCATCAGTCAGCACCTGCAACATTCATCATTCTGAGATCACTGCAATACCTTTCTTTGTTTTTGTTGTTAGAGAAAATGTCTTCTGTCCTCTGTTTATTTATTTGCTCTATTACCCCTCACACCGTTCTGTTTCTTAATTAAACATGACCTGCTTTGGTCCAAACCCCACAGCAGTGTTCTCCCCCTGTGTAAACAGCCCCTGTTCAGAACGCCCGCTTTCAGCACCTGTTCCTTTAAATGATAATGAGCCGCTCGCTGTTCACCCCGACCCCGAGCGCACAGCAGTGAGGAGCGAGGAGCAGAAGCTCTGGTTTTTAGCCGTTTTCACTCTGTTCTCTTTCTTCTCCGTCTTTACTCAGTGCACTTATTTCCCATCTGTCATCTTAGGATGATACACACCCTCCACACAACACAGAAACACTATAAATTCCCATCATGCCCCTGGCTCTTGTGTTTGCATGCTCGATGTGCCTGCAGGTATTAGGGGGGAACTTTGAAGTTGATGCTGGAAGCAGGAGACATGGTCTGGTTTGTAAAGACCTGAGCCACTTTGACAAGAGTCATGTTGTGTGGTTTCCTACCCTCCTCCAAAAGTAACATAGTGCTGTTTCTGCAGTGCTGAGCCGCCTGGAGTAGCAACAACAGAGGCTCTATTCTCACTAGTACAGCTCAGTGGAGCATCACAATGATTTCAAAGCTGCCATTTTAAGGTAAATATACTACCTTGTGTTGCTTTAATGCTGCTGTAATAGAAGGGGGTCAGAACACAGTGTACGGAGCTGCCTGTCTGTGCTGACCCCTCCGCTCCCTCATGTTTATGCAACTGGTGCCCATACACTAGTGTCTGGATTTACAGCAGGGGTCTGTCTAATGAAATAACCAGTGTGTGAAGCATAAACACTGTGAAGTGTGTAAAAAGGCATCGCTACTGTGTTTATGTAATGAGCTGAAATAAAAACTCATCACTGTTGGAGGTAATCAATCACCCAATAAATCCTGAGAGAACGACAGCAGTGTGTGTAACAAGAGAAACATGATCAGGCATTCGATCAATACACAAACAAGAGTGCCCCCACAGCTTCAGCTAATGCTCAGAGGGAAGAAAAACAGGTCCCGCTTAGTGTCTCTTCTAACTGTGTAACTACACAATAACAACCCATGCATTTACAATGTAATAAATACTGATGTACTGAGTGTTATAATACAGACGTACTGACCCCTGTCCACCACTAACATCGCCCACATTGTGCACAGGAGCGTCAGAACTAGACCAAGGGGCCTGGTCGTTGAATCACATTTCACATGAATCACATGAGGTGTGTTTGCAACGCTGACCTGGGGAAGAGATGGTGCCAGGTGCACTGTGGGAAGAAGATGAGCTGGTGGAGGCCGTGTGAAGCTGTGGGTGTTGTTCTGCTGGAGAACCCGTTGTTACTATAAGACGACAGGTGTGTTTCCTTAAAGGTGCTGTTTAAGTATTGAAATCAAAAGACACTTTTTATAAAATGTCGAAGCTGTTTCCTCACCATTTGCTCTCGAGTCGATTTGAGCTGGAAACCATTCAAATGGGTTTATGAAGCCCCAGTGTCTGTAAAATAGTGAAAAAACAAACTGGCTCAGTCCAGTATGCTAGTCTCTCTCTCTCTCTCTCTCTCTCTCTCTCTCTCTCTCTCTCTCTCTCTCTCTCTCTCTCTCTCTCTCTCTCACACACACACAGAGTCTCTCTCGCAGAGGCATCTAGAGCTGTTTTACACAAAGGAGAAAACTCTAAACCTTGAAAAGCATGAACCGAGATGAGGATGTTGCTCTATTCCTGCTCGACAGAAGGGTAACATTGAATTATTTTTGCTTTTTCGGATCACTTAAGGTGGTAATGTATTCAAACTCAGGAGGCGGCTAACTGCGTTAGCGAAAGTGCTACAAAACTGAACACCTCGAGTTACAAATGAGTTTCTGTGGGAATTTAAACAGCGAATAAAAACTTACAGTTACAATTTACGCTTCAGACACCAACAGTCGCTATTTACCTTAAACACACCATTCCGCCTTAAAAGATACAGAGCTTAGAGCTGCATTTCCCCACAATCATAGACATCCCCTTTAAGAGCAGAGTCCTCTTTCAACGTGATGGTGCTCCTAGCCATGCTGCTAACACTGTTCAGGAACCGTTTGCAGAACAGTACGAAGAGATCTAGAAGTTTACTCTGCTCCAAGTTGCACAGACCTCAGTCTGGTCCAGCGTCTGTGGGATGAGCTGGAGAAACTAGCCCCATCCATAGAGAACCCACGTCCACCTGTCAGATTAGAGGATCTGCTGCTAAAATCTAGGTGCCAGAGAATATAGGACACTTCCAAATGTCTTGTAGAGTTCTTGGTGTGAAAAGTCAGAGCTGTTTTGGCGGCACAAAGGGGATCTAGACACATATTACTGGTTTCCACACAGCGCTTAAGCTTAGTTATGGACTGTATTCTTACACTGGAGACCAGTCTGTTACAGAATAGACTTTAAGGTGTTGTTACTGGTTATAAATGTCTTAACGGTGTAGGACCAGCGTATTTATCAGATCTGCTACAGAGATATGAGCCGAGCAGAGCTCTCAGTTCTTTAGGAACTAGTCCCTTAGTCCTGCCTCAGGTCAAAACTAAACACGGAGAAGCACCGTTAAGATCCAGTGCCGCACTGAAACAGAACCAGACTGAGAACATTAGAACAGCCCTGGATTCAATTCAAAATGCTGTTTAGACCAGGACTAGGCTTAATCCCTGCTTGAGAAACCACCCCAGTGTTTGTATTAGGTTTACAAATATCAGAATATTAAGAATTCAAACATTCTCCGGCTCTTTTGTCATTTTACGGTGACTGTGCGTCGTATAAAACTGACAGTTGTCATTTAATTCGACATAAAAATGAAGCAGTGTGAAAACGGTGAGTGAAGAGTTTATTGGGCGCTGCATTCGTTATGAGCTCCATCAGGACAAAGCTGCAGAAGACTGTGATTGATGTGTTCTGTTCTTGGGGATAATATTATGTCTAAAAGTACGTGTGGTTTGGGTTTAGACGATTTACAGATGGGTCTCAGTGTCAGAGACAGTGAGCATAGCTTATTAGTACTTAATGTTTATGTTATTTTCTGTTGATTAAAAGACAATTGTCATTTTTAATACCACACTACAATTACAAGTTACATGGAAACACTATTTGTACTCTTAGTATCTCTGGTGATTAAAGGTCAGTCTGCACAGTGTAGGAACCGGCCCAGCCCAGGTTTTAATATTGAATCTCACCTTTAAAGTCTCGGGTTTAAGCGATGGTCCGGCGAAGGCCAGAGTCAGAGAAAGTTCAGCTGAGAGGAGATAAAGGGGTGGGGTAATTAGGAGAGGTTAAAGCCTGCCCTGGATCATGAAAAAATAACATGAAAATGTCAGCTCTCCTTCTTCCTTCTGACAGTACTTTGAACTAACTCCATGAATTGAGCTGAGAAACCTCAGAGATTTAATGCATACAGCGACCTACAGCAAGGAGTTTTAACCCACTGCACAGTCACTTACTGTCACTTTAAATGAATGGGTATTTACACGAGACTGTTACAGGGAAGTGCACATGATTTAGCATGAGTTGTATTGTCTATAACTGTATGATTGTAGATATCAGCCAGACGTGATGATGTTGCTTGTCTACGTAAAATAACAGAATGTCTAACTCAAATTAAAGACTGGATGATTTCAGTAAATTCTAATAAAACCGAGGTCTTGTTACTAGGTACAGACTCAGAAACTATTCACTCAGAAATACTGCTATTAATCTTAATAATTCAAGAGTAACACAGCACCATCATTAAAAACTTAGGGGTAGCCTTTGATTCGACTCTCATGTGATACCCACATATCCAACACAGTCAAACCGCCGCCTTCCACCTACACAATGTTGCCAAAATTCGCCATATTCTATCGTTAAAAGATGCAAAAAAACTAGTGCATACATTTATAACCTCACGTCTAGACTACTGCAATGCGCTCCTGGCAGGGAGCTCGTGCAAAGCGTTACACAAGCTTCAGTTCGTTCAGTGAGCCAGGGTGCTCACTAGAGCTAGAAAATTCGAACATATCACCCCAGTTCTCTCGTCCCTACACTGGCTGCCTGTAAAATATTCTCACGGATTATAAAATTCTCCTCTTAGCTTTTAAATCTCTAAATGGTTAAGGCCCGTAGTATCTTACTGAACTTCTCATACCTTATCGCCCGTCACGTACACTTCGTTCACAGGATGCCCGTCTACGCTTTGTTCCTCGCATTAAGAAAAACACAGCAGAAGGAAGAGCCTTTTCTCACAAAGCTCCTCAACTCTGGAATAGCCTTCCGGTTACTGTTCGGGGCTCAGACACACTCTCAATCTTTAAATCTAGATTAAAAACTCCTTCTCTATTGGTGTTCGAGCTGGTTTTCACATTATCACCACTCTGTATTAACCCGGTCATATGACCATAGCTACAGCTCTTTTAGTTAGTTTTCTGGTAACTGCCAACACGCTGTCTGTTACTGGGTTCTCTTACCTGGCCCGTGGAAGACTGTTTGTAGGACAATCTTGCCCCTGCTTTACCATGAACCTACTAATCCCTTTATTTCTCCTGTCTCTCTCATGCCTCGAGACAGAGCCCTGTTCCTGCTGCTCTCCTGGTGTTGCCCTGATCCAGCCCCTGACCCTGTGAGTCCTGTACAAGATCCTGACCTTGTCTCACAGTCTTGTCTACAGTATCAGTATCACGCTCGGCGGTGCAGGGATGCAGTTTTATCTCAAATTAACTCTGCACCTGTTTTTACCCTTCGACAGAATCACTGCCACCTCCTCCTTCCTCAGACTCATACATCACTAATGTTTCACCTTCACTTTACTGTAACTCACTCTCTCCATCACTTCACTTTTACTTCTGCTCTGTTCTCTGTGGTGTCTCCAGAGTCGATCCGAGGAGGATGGGTTCCCCGTTTGAGTCTTGGTTCCTCCCAAGGTTTCTTCCTCCTGAGCGCCCCCTACAGTCACAGAGAGTAGTCCACTTTTAGAGCACAGTCCTGAAACCTTCAGAGGAGGGAAGAGATGCATTTCTACCCTCCTCCAAAAGTTACATAGTGCAGTTTCTGCAGTGGTGTGCCTGGAGTAGCAACAGGAAAGGCTCTATTCTCCTTTTTACAGCTCAGTGGAGCACCACAATGATTCTAAAGCTGTACTTTTAAGGTATAAATACTACCTAGTGTTGCTTTAAAAGTGGATGTGAGTTTTAAAACACATGGAGCAAGTGATTAGAGCAGATTGGGGCATTACGTCCGGGTCGGGGGGTTTGTGTTCGGGGTCATTGTTTTCATGGACGAAGGAGTCGGTCGAGCTCAGTCACACAGAAGAATTAGATTAAAGCTCAGGCTTAAAATCCAATTAGAGACGCAAAAGGCGGAAGAGAGTCTTAATTAAGCATGTTAACCGTGCGGCTGGATTGTGGAATAGAGCCGGAATTCTAGTCGTACAACGGGATTATTTTCAAAATAACGCAAATATCACATTACAATTCACTGCTGTTTCATAGAAAAAAAATACAGTAATCAGATTACAGATACTTTAGAAAAATAAGGTGATTACTGCAGGGATTACACTCTCGGTGCGGCTCCGACAACAACAACAACATCAAATACCACAGAAATGTGGCCTGTGAACTTCAGATCAAAATAAAGGCTATCACCTAATATTTTCATTGATTTCAAATGAAAAAAAAAAAAGAATAAAATTTTCCTCCCACTGCTCAAACACACAAGTTACAAGTGGAGTGACTGTGTGAAGTTTTCCACAGGTGTGAGTGTGCGAGTGACAGGGTGAATGTATGAGTGACAGGGTGAGTGTGTGGGTGAGTGACAGGGTGAATGTATTATATTGTCCACAGTGTGACAGGGTAAGTGTGTGAGTGGCAGGGTAAGTGTGTGAGTGGCAGGGTGAGTGTGTGAGTGACTTTGTGAGTGTGCGAGTGACAGGGTGAGTGTATGAGTGACTGGGTGAGTGTGCGAGTGACTGGGTGAGTGTATGAGTGACAGGGTGAGTGTGTGAGTGACAGGGTGATTGTGTGGGTGAGTGACAGGGTGAGTGTGTGAGTGAGAGTGTGTGAGTGACAGGGTGTGTGAGTGAGTGACAGGGTGATTGTGTGGGTGAGTGACAGGGTGAGTGTGTGAGTGAGAGTGTGTGAGTGACAGGGTGTGTGAGTGAGTGACAGGGTGATTGTGTGGGTGAGTGACTGGGTGAGTGTGTGAATGACAGGGTGAGTGTGCGAGTGACAGGGTGAGTGTATGAGTAACAGGGTGAGTGTGTGAGTGACAGGGTGAGTGTGCGAGTGAGAGTGTGTGAGTGACAGGGTGTGTGAGTGAGTGACAGGGTGATTGTGTGGGTGAGTGACCGGGTGAGTGTGTGAATGACAGGGTGAGTGTGCGAGTGACAGGGTGAGAGTATGAGTGACTTTGTGAGTGTGCGAGTGACAGGGTGAGTGTATGAGTGACAGGGTGAGTGTGTGAGTGACAGGGTGAGTGTGTGAGTGAGAGTGTGTGAGTGACAGGGTGTGTGAGTGAGTGACAGGGTGATTGTGTGGGTGAGTGACTGGGTGAGTGTGTGAATGACTGTGAGTGTGAAACTGTCCCCAGGCATGAAGTTGTTACAGAAGGTGAATGATTGATCAATTTAATATTTTAAGTGCATTTGTTGTTAAGTAAAAACTTAACACCTAACTTAATAGGAATTAAAACAGTCCCAAATTCTCTGTGAACAACTGAATTTAAAAAATGAGAATTAAAAATAAAATAGTTTTTGACTTTAATTTATATTAATACTACCCCTGACCCCAAAAAATTGCCCAAAACGACACTTTAAACCAAAACAACAGGAGGTTTGTTTTCCTATTATTTTTCTGGTGATAAATAACTGGGCCTTGAGGTGGAAAAGGCTGAGAACTGCTGCTATAAGCTTTATCTTCTATCGTTAAATGGTTTTATAATTCTATGTGCTGTGCACTGCGCTTCATTACTGTAATGGGCAAAAAGAACAATCCATTAAAGGCCTGAACCTGCGAACAGATGCAGAATAAGTGTAATTACATTTCCAGCTCACACAGTGTGCTCCCACCATAAAACAGCCGCCGCGTCTCCTGGAACACTTCATTATACAAAACATTTTAAAGATGAACAATAAGCCGAACATTTCCATATTCACTAACGATAATGGCTGCGTGCTGTAATGATATCTGGAACGTGTTTATTACACATACCTGCCACACTCCGACGAAAATGTTTACCACGCTAAAAACGGATCCCCTGTGAACAGAGAGACGATGGGTTTTTAGTTCACACACTCACAAAAAATAAAAAAATAAAAAATAAAAAAACATCTCCTACCCAGTGAAATCATCCTAAAGCTCATCAATATTCATGAGATCATTCGGAAATTATTTTATTTATTATTATATAGTTTTTTTTATTAATATGACAATTGTCCATTTTAAAAGTATGCAAACTTTATCATAAAATGAGAAAAGAGTGGGAGACTGTTTCAATTTTAAATTAAAGTTATACATTAAGCAACAGGTAGTGTCACAGTCACACAGCTCCAGGGGCCTGGAGGTTGTGGGTTCGAGTCCCGCTCCGGGTGACTGTCTGTGAGGAGTGTGGTGTGTTCTCCCTGTGTCTGCGTGGGTTTCCTCCGGGTGACTGTCTGTGAGGAGTGTGGTGTGTTCTCCCTGTGTCTGCGTGGGTTTTCTCCAGGTGACTGTCTGTGAGGAGTGTGGTGTGTTCTCTCTGTGTCTGTGTGGGTTTCCTCCGGGTGCTCCGGTTTCCTCCCATGCTCCAAAAACACACGTTGGTAGGTGGATTGGCGACTCAAAAGTGTCTGTAGGTGTGAGTGAATGTGTGTGTGTGTGTTGCCCTGTGAAGGACTGGCGCCCCCTCCAGGGTGTGTTCCCGCCTTGTGCCCAATGATGGTAGGCTCTGGACCCACCATGACCCTGAACTAGATAAGGGTTACAGACAATGAATGAATGAATGAATGAATGAACTTAACCTAATACATTGAAGCAATAGAAGACATAGTATGGACAAGGGGTATTAGAAATGTGACTGGGGAACCGTTTAAGTTGGACTTAAGGGCAGCAGAATACAACATTTAAGGTGGTCCAGAGGCACCAAAATATAATTGGCATGCTATTTAAGTTTGGCCAGAATTGCAGAAAATAAACGGACACTGTTAAACGTGGACAAATTAAAAATTAAACAAATAATATCTCAAAAATAAAGTTAATTATGCAGATAAAAGTGGAACTGATGCAAAACAATGTAACCGCTGCACTATTTAATGTGGACTGAGGGCACTAGAATGTAATGTGATGTAATGCATCCCACCCCACCCCACACCCCAGAGTGACCAGAAAGAAATGGATGTAACAACCAGAGATATTTGCATTTCATTATAATTTTAAAGCATTTATTTCCAGGTCTAATATTTGCAGGTGGAGATAATTACAGAAGGTGGAGAGACTCATTTGTGCGGAAGGCAGACAAAGGCACGAGAGCGACACATTTAATTTGTCCGAGCAGATACGATTAATAGGATGTTGAAGCTCTCTCACTCTCTAGAGGTAATAATGAACAGCCCCCTCTGATGGGTGGCTTGTGAAGACCTCTTAAAGACTCTTAATAATCTTCAGGATTGTCACTAACTTGAAAATTGATTGCATTTGCATTAGAAAGAGAGGAGCATCAGGATCGACTCTGCTGGTCAATACAGACCTGAATTAGTCCCACAGCGACAACAAATAATAATAATAATAACAATAAACAGAGGGGGAAAGTTCAGGAATTAAATTTTAATTTGTCTTGTCACATATTGCTAACATCATTGCAATGTTAGCTTCTATACTTCGTAATAGCTATGAGGTTAAATTTGTAGAAGAGTCAGTCCAATACTACATTTAAAATATCATCAACTTAAAAGACTGCCAATACATTTTGACAGATACCTTAAAAAATCCAGCTTTAAAATGGCCACTTCATTTAGACATCCACCTTAAATAAACGGCCGCTTCAAATAACACTAAGAAA
Source organism: Hoplias malabaricus (assembly GCF_029633855.1). Classification (NCBI taxonomy): domain Eukaryota; kingdom Metazoa; phylum Chordata; class Actinopteri; order Characiformes; family Erythrinidae; genus Hoplias; species Hoplias malabaricus. The sequence goes on from NC_089800.1 coordinate 88,858,632, forward strand.
ATATTAAAAAAGACTGCCAAGATATTTTGAACGCCACCTTAAAAAAGTAACCCTTGAGAAAATATAATTTTATTTGGACATCCACCTTAAATTAATTACCACTTCAAATAAACCTTAAAACTTTGAAGTATGGCCAATATATTTTGATTGACACCTTAAAAAATGCCACCTTAAAATAAATGGCCATTGTATGTAAACACAGTGATAAACGGATGTATATCAGGGTTCATTGTTCAGTAAAACCCAGTAAACTACATCTTTTATTCCTTGTGCCCTGAATTTTATTTGCATTCATTTGTCTTTACAGAATGCCACAGCTCTGAACAAACCAGAACAAGCAATAAAACCAATAAGAGAGGAAAAAAAAAACCTCCTCTCGCAGTGTCTCTGCTCTACAGCTTCAGGGTCTCGGGATGCCACAGTCATCCGTAAGTGTGAGTCTAAGGGAGCAGACCTGGGCCCTTCCTCGTCCTCAGTCACTGGCCAATGTGGGTGGGTCTCAGCCATTTCCCACCAACAGTTCAACAAACCTAATCTGGAACCGTGAGAGTGTATGTGGGCGGGTTGAGGGAGGGAGGGTGGGAGGGAGGGAGTGAGGGAGGGTGGGTGGGTGGGTAGGTAGGTAGGTACTTTATTGATCCCCAGGGGAAATTCAAGAAAGGTAGCTACAGAAAGAGATCAGAGCCTCAAATAAAGAGTTATGGCACAGATGGGTCTGTGGAACTTTTCATTCTAAAATGTGTGGAACCACACTATGTAACACTCAGTCTCTATCAGAAACTACAAATAAAACACACTCCACAATACTCAGACTGTAACAGACAGAACTCTGCATCACGTGTGTGTCATACCTCACTCTGATCACGCTGTAAACAGTGGATAAACCATGACTCTGTCCTGACTGAGCCCCCACAACCTCTTCTCTCATATGAAAGAGTCGGGCACAGAAGAGTCCATTCGTTGACATGTTAAAAGTGAGTACACTTGGTTTGAAAGGGCTTCTGGTTCGCTCTGTCTGTGGCTTATGTTCTGTGGATAGTGGGGTTAGTACTATACTTTAACCCCTTCATTCAATCTGTCATTAATGTCAGAGTGTATATTACTTTTTTCGTATGTACGCTGTGAGAGTTAATGATGACCCAGCACTATCTTCTCTGGGCTGCAGAGCTTAATGGAAAAGCACTGAAGTGTTAAATAAAACAGAATCAGGCTGCTACGCAACATAATGGCATCGCTCCTTAATCTCATCTCAGCTTCACACAAAAAATTACATCCAAGACGAAGGCAGGCGCTAATGACCTGTATGTGAACACCTCACACACACACACACACACACAATTCCAAATTTCACTCTCCCGCTGAATCATTTTCCCCATCAGAGAAAAACCTTTACACCTAGAAACTCACTGACCCAGATTCACCGAACACTGATACACTGCCATTAGACGGAGCAATAGATAGATTCACCGCGTCAAAAGTTTGTTGACACCCTGTCTCTCTCTTTAAAGTGATTTTCACGCACAGAAAATAATGTCTATAAGAAAGGATGAAATGTAATGGCATGCTCTAGAGCAGCTGCACATGAGCTCAATCCAAGCCAAGCATCGGTAAGAAGAGTAAGTAGCCCTCCATCACTGCGAGTGAAAGCAGTGGAACTGTGTTCTCTGGAGTGATGGAGTTGGATGAGTTGGAGTGCGGTTCGGGATCCAGAACTAATCATCCAACATCTGCACCTTACCTCACTGATGTTCATATGGTTCACCTCCATCAAATCCTCACAGAAACCACGTAAAGACCTTCCAGAAGAGACAAAAGCTGTACCTGCAGCACAGAGGAACACACTGCTGATGTCATCATCACCTTAGTGTTCTCCCCCTGTGTAAACAGCCCTGTTCAGAACGCCCGCTTTCAGCACCTGTTCCTTTAAATGATAATGAGCCGCTCGCTGTTCACCCCGACCCCGAGCGCACAGCAGTGAGGAGCGAGGAGCAGAAGCTCTGGTTTTTAGCCGTTTTCACTCTGTTCTCTTTCTTCTCCGTTTTTACTCAGTGCTCTTATTTCTCCACACTCGTTGTGCTTGTTTTGTTGCGCTTAACCTCACCTTTGCGCTCTCACATAAACGCGGGTCCAGTGCTGTGATTGGACAGAGTCAGACAAGGAGGCGGGGCCATTCTAAAGTCTCTGCACTTGATGTCAGAAGCAGAACAGTGTCAGAACAGGTCGTTTTTATCCCATATGCTTTGTACTTAGGCAGAACACAGGGGCAGGGGTCTTGTTTCACTGTGTGTGGGTTGGTGGGCTCCAGATACAAACATTAACGAGCATATGTCATTTTTTCGTAATATATGCCGTTTAAAAGACTCACAGTTCAGTCTGAGATGAGCTTGTTGTTAAATTGGCTTCATGTGTTCACCACACTTGTTTATCGAGTTTGTTTATTTATTTGTTTGTCCTTTAGTTGGACTAGTATTCTTGTCTTTGACTAGGTTGCTTCGAGGGTGACCACAGCTATTTACAAAACACACACTTACTCCCTCAGTCCTGCCCTGGAGAGCCACTCTCTCGCTGCCTGTTAGCTTTTATTTTTCTTAATTAAGAACACAGGATTGATTTCCTGCCCACTTTGCAGCCAGCTATGAAGCAGTGTGTGTGTGTGTGTGTGTGTGTGTGTGTGTGTGTGTTAGATGGCTCAGATGAATAGAGAATGGATGCTAATGAGCAGCTTGGGGGATCCTTCCTCTGTCCTGCTTTCTTCTGTCTTCTTCTTCAGGCGGTGGAATTGAGAAATGATTAAAAATGAAACTAATGTAACACTGAAATCTATGTAACTCTGCCAATCAAAACACAGGACTTTTACACAATTTTAGCCATGAAATCTCTGTTCATCAGACTCAACACGCTCAGAGGAGAACACTACCCTCTGATTCTGTTCTGTCATGCTTTAATTAACCTCTATAGTAGTGTTCTCCTGCGAGTGTGTTGAGCTGATGGAACAGTACTAGTAACAAATCGACGATAGTCAGAAAGGACAGTAAAGTGACTGAGAAGCCGGTCAGCGATGGACACTCTGAGTGTGTCCTTGAAGTCTCTGAAAGTAGGCCACATTTATCAGCTGTTTATGAACATCCTGCACAAGAGAAAAGTCGGCTCTCACATAACGGCCAAGAAACGCCGCCGAGGCTTTGGAACGCAGACAGTATTTGAGTCCAGAGTGACCTACAGGTCACATGACCAGGGAGCTGTGTTTCAGACAGTCTGACCTACTCAGACTGGTCCTAAAGCACTGCTTCAGGGTCAGTCTCACACCGAGAGACTGAACTTCACACTCACACACTGTGTCCAGCACCACTGACATTAACAACAGCTTCCCTCCAGCACACACTTCACACAGCACTGTCTCATATACACAATATACTCCCAGCAGCCAAAACATGGCAGTCACACCACTGTTTCTACACTCACCGTTCATTCTCTTAGCTCCACTGACCTCACACACACACACACCCACACACACACACACACACACACACACTGTAGTCCATAGGTTGCTCTGCATACATTTAGCTCCCTTTCCCCCTGTTCTTCAGGTTTGATGTGGTGGTGGATCATTCTCAGCGCTGCAGTGACACTGACGTGGTGGTGGTGTGTTAGTGTGTGTTGTGCTGGTGTAGAGTGGATCAGACACAGCAGTGCTGCTGGAGTTTTTAAACCCTGTGTCCACTCTCTGTCCACTCTGTGAGACACTCCTCCCTCGTTGGTCCACCTTGTAGATGTAGAGTCAGAGACAGTAGCTCATCTGTCGCTGCACAGTGTGTGTCGCTCGTCCTCTAGTCCTTCATCAGTGACACAGGACGCTGTCGGCTGGATGTTTTTGGTCGGTGGACTGTTCTCAGTCCAGACACTGAGGGGTTTAAAAACTCCAGCAGCACTGCTGTGTCTGATCCACTCTACACCAGCACAACACACACTAACACACCACCACCACGTCAGTGTCACTGCAGCACTGAGAATGATCCACCACCACATCACACCTGCTCTGTGGGGGTCCTGAGCGTTGACAGGGGGAATGGGGTTAACAAAGTGGAGCAGAAAGTAGAGAATATAGCATAATGCTTTTGTGGTTGTGGTTGGTCTTTGTATAGATAAGTTTTCTTTAGTTTAAATGCTGAGGTTCTATTTGTGGAAACTATTTTAAACCAATTATAGGGCCCTAAAGTGCTGAGTTTTGTTTTGAACATGATGCAAATAAAACTTTTAAACTTTCAGTAGGCCTCAAAACAGCTGCAGCGAAGAGATGGAAAACAATAAAACTGGGAATTATTATTCAGAGCAATGATCGGCTGCGTGAAAACGAGCCTCACGCAGACATTCGGGAGGTTTCTGGAAGCGTTTTCACTGTTAATCTGGAGGCTGAATGCTTACGGTGAACGTGAGGATTGGAGTTTTACGGCCGAAAGCAGTGGAGCAGGTAAAATAGATGCAATAAAAACACACAAATAACACCTGCTCTGCTCAATCGGTTTATTCCCCACTCCATTCCTGCTCGACCTGTGCTTATTGCGGCTTTATCACACACACACACACACACACTCCCAGTGTAGCCATTGATCTGCTACTAAGATTTACTGACGTATTTTTAATCTGCGTCTCATTTGCTAACAGTTCTCTTTTTAAATGAGGATCGTATAAACGTCTGCTTCATTACGGAGCGCCATAAATCTGCTCTGATTAAGACCCATGTGTCGGTTACAAGTGATCCATCAAATTAATCAACTTCTCTGATCTGAAACTCTTTCCTTTTCACCTTAAATCACCTTTAAGGAAGGTCTGAGCTGTGCAGTGAGACGATGATCTCTGGAGTGATGGAGCTACCGTCAATATCTCTGAGATGAATCCGGGTGGTGTTTGTGATCCAGAACTAATCATCCTACATCATGAATGCCGAATTCCATCAAATCCTCCCCATTGCATCTAATGAGAACCATTTGCAGAAGAGCAGGGACTGAAGCTGAAGGATGAGGGCGTCCAGAAACATCTCGCCGTATTCTACATCGTGATTTCTGACCGGACTTGAGTTGCGTTCTTCTTTTTTCAAAGCTGTTTTCCTCTTCTGCATTTATTAAGTGTACAATATAAGCTTTAGTGCACTTCTGTGTGTATAACTGTCTCCCACTCTTTTGTCATTTTACGGTGAATGTGTATCATATTAAAAATCAAACTTGTCATTTTATTCAAAAGAAAATAACCTAAAAATGAAGTCGTGTGAAAACGGCGAAGACTGTGATGCGTTTAGACAATTTAAAGATGGGGATTTTGATGTTAGTGATTGTGAATGTGGCGTATTGACACTTAGTGTGGAATCAGAGAACACAGAGATTGGTACCAATTGTCGTAAGCCCAAGCTTCTTAGTGTTTAACTTTAGAAAGATGTGTTTCCAACAGGGACGCAAGTTCATTCATTCATTGTCTGTAACCCTTATCCATTTCAGGGTCGCGGTGGGTCTAGAGCCTACCTGGAATCACTGGGCGCAAGGCGGGAATACAACCTGGAGGGGGCACCAGTCCTTCACAGGGCAACACACACACATACATTCACTCACACCTACGGACACTTTTGAGTCTCCAATCCACCTACCAACGTGTGTTTTTGGACTGTGAGAGGAAACCGGAGCACCTGGAGGAAACCCACACATCTGAGTGTTGCCCATATATCAGTGTTGCAAAAAATACACAGACCTGGCAACCCTGGTGATTTTAGTGGTGGATTTTAGAGACAGATGAAAACCTAAAAACAAAGTTCCTACGTCTATAATTAGCACACGTTTTCAATGCCCTTTACTATTTATTACTTAAAATTATATATTAATATTGACAATGATTATTACAGGGGACATAACCATTTTCCCAGGATTTCTGTCCTCATTTCCAAATACTTAAAGATACCAATTAGGAACTGCAGATTTGCCACTATTCCTACTCTGACACGTCCTCACTGTAAACCCAGCATTAGCTCAGCCAGGCTGTTCCATCCCTCACCCTTCTGTCCCTCGCTCTTCCATCCCTCCATCATCTGCCAGAATCAATCCAATTTACTGTGTGTCGGCTCTTTAACTCTAACTGCACGGTCAGTCATTTGAGCTTCAGAGATATCGACTGATAGAAACCATCAGCCATTTTCTGTCAGCTCTCTCTCTCTCTCTCTCTCTCTTTTACTCTGCCACTCGCTCTCTCACACACTCTCTTGCTGTCACATTCTTTCTCTCTCCCTCTGTCACATTCTTACATTCTTTCTCTTCTCTCTCTCTCTCTCTCTCTCTACTGACTGACAGCAGACCCCTTTTACAACCAATTAGACTCCAGAGTCTCTCTCTCTCTCTCTGGCCGTGTCTCATTGACAGGACATTGATTGTGGCTCTGGACCAAACGTTTCCTTGTAAAAACGGATGGGTCCAGTTTAAACCGGCAGAGAGAAAGTGATCATTTTCCTTGTCCTTCTTCTTGTTCTCCCTCGTCATCTACTTATTCTTCCCCGTTGGGCTGTTATGTACTTCATGTGCACACTGTGCTCAGTGCAAACAAAAATGGTTATGGATTTTGCTCCTGATTTTCATTCTTTTTTCTTTTCTTAAAGGTGATGTTCACTGTTGTAATCACTTTTTATAAAATTCAAAATATGTTTCCTCTCCATGTGCTTCTCTCCACACGGTTGGTGCTGGAAACAGGTCTGATGTGTGGTTCTGATGAAGCCCCGGTGTCTGTAGATGTCCGGTCTCAGTCCGGTATGCTAGTCTCTTTCTCTCTTTCACTCCGCTCACGGCAGAGACATCTGGAGACTTTTAGACAATGGAGAAAACTCCAAACCTTTAATAGAATGAATGAAATGAGGATGTTGCTCCACACGTGAGTAATTTACCAAGAAAAAAAAGGCTTATTTGTGTTGTTTCAGATCTCTTAAGGTGGAGATGTCTCCAAACTCGGGAGATGGCTAACTGCATTAGCGACAGTGCTACAAAACTGAACACCTCGAGTTACTAATGAGATTCTGTGGGAATTTAAACAATGGATAAAACTTACTGACAATTTACACTTCAGCCACAAAAAAAAGTTGTTATTTCTCCTCAAACACACAGTTCCACCTTAAATGAGGCTTAGCTTCTGAATGTAACCAGAGTTGCCCACATTCCCTTTAAGGTTCAGGCTAAAAACACTGATTAAATGGCTGGTTTTAAATTAGCGTTCAACTGACAAGACTTCCATAATATATCTGTAACATTTACACGACATCTCTGTAATGTACTTCATGTCACTTTTAAAGCCCCTCCCCTTCCTGTGTCCTGTTCCCTTTAGGTTGGTCTGGTTTTCTTATATATATTTTCCATGTGTTTTTTTGTTTGTTTGTTTGTTTTTGCTTTATTTAACAGTCTCTTGTCTTCCTTCTGTAAGTCTCCATTGTCCCTGGTGTTTTATGGTTCCCTACGGTTGATATTCCTCTGTGTTTGTCCACCATTCTGGGTCTCTTTTTCCCCAGTGTCTCTTTGTGTCTAGAGTCATCACTCAGGGTCTTTTTAAATGTCTCTATGTGGTTTTCCAAGGTTCAATATGTTTTTATTGCTGTCTTCATGTTTCCGGTTTGAGTCTGTGGCTTATATATGTCATTACTAATGTCCCTTTGCTTCTGCACAGAATGATTCATGGATTAGGAACACCTACCCTGTTTCTGTCCATTCTTAATGTTCCTTAATATTTCTCATTCACACTATTTTGTCCCATTGTATGTGTCGTTCCTCTCTTGTCTGGTTCCTGTTTTGTTACCGTCATTATTCTGTTTATTAAAATCTCATCTCTGCAGTTATGTCCACCTCTTCATGCCTCATTCCTTGTGCACAAAACATAACACTGATATCTCAAATATAGCCACAACATTTCTGTATATTTTTTTATTAATACAATGGGTTACCATACTATTACCTGTTTATTAGCGATTGGTGAAGACCACTGAAATGGCTTAGGAATTCTGGGAATTCTTACTGATGAATACTGGTGAATAACTTTCAGTCCTTTCCTCCACAGAAGAGCCAGAGTGACAAAGACACGACACACTCCCTCGGGGGAAAGAGACACTGGACTGTAGGGAAGGCTGAGGAAATTCCAAGGGCAAGCCAACTTCAGCAGCTATAGAAACCTTCAAAACTGGTAGAGGAGTGAAAGCTGGTGTTCCTCTGGGACAGAGAGACAGTCATCTTACTGGAAAAAGAGATTCCGGTCCAGTTTTCAAGGTGAAAGAATGAGAAATACCATCCACAGGCAAAGAATAAAACACAAACTATAGATCTCATACAGGGGTAATTTTTCCATGTGCACTGATTATACATTACACTGTGTCGTTACGCTGTGTACAACTGACTCCGCCCACAAACTCCACCCTAAATGCAGTGGGTGGAGCCACAGCCTCTGATCCACTGCAGTAACACCTCCATCTCATCATCCTACCATCTCCAACCAATCAGCACACTCAGATACTCCACTGTCTATTTCCTCCACTCTCAGCTTCGCCCTCAGTTCAACTCTATGCTATTTGGTCAGTAGGGGGCACAATGCACTTACAGCTCCACTTTAAACTTGGCTCATGAGCTCATGAACTGTTGACTCACTATCCAAACTTCTGCATAAAGTAGGGTTAATTTAATGTAAATGATATGGAAATGAGGCACCCGTGGGCACAGCTAGGGTTCACACACAGAAGCTGATTCATCAACAGCGTTTAGATGTCCGCTTGTTTCCAAGGTGTCTAAAAGCACCATGCGTTTGTTGCTCTCTCTTGTTCTCGCTACAGAATTATGAACCATCACTCTGCTTCACAGGTGTGTTCTATTAACCCTTCATTAAGCTGTATCACACCAGAGGGGGTCATTTAAAGGGGGCTCTCCAGCAGCAGCAGTGACCTTGAGCTCTGTGTGGGTTTAAATCATTAAACTGCATTCAAGCAGCAAAGTAGAAACCCTCTTAAACCTATGACAGTGTAAAGATTCCACTCTTTCTGCTCGTTCTGCAGCAGAGTGTTTTTTTTTTTTTTTTTTTCAACATGGACCATCACAGATCGAGCGGAAAAGCCTTTAAACGCCACCCATAAAGGATCCACTCTGCTCTGTCTCTGGGTTGCTGTCAGAAAAAATGTTTGAGCTGATCAGCCACAGTCCAGTCTCAGAACTATGTGTGGGCGGAGCCAAATAAATGAATGATTAAACAAATCAATCAAATTCATTGTGGCTCATCGCTATACACTAACTAGTACTGAATATCAGCACAGCTGGGGTTAACTTCAGTACTGGATCAGCAGGGACACTGAGGGCTTTAAAAACTCCAGCAGCACTGCTGTGTCTGATCCACTCTACACCAGCACAACACACACTAACACACCACCACCACGTCAGTGTCACTGCAGCGCTGAGAATGATCCACCACCACATCACACCTGCTCTGTGGGGGTCCTGAGAACAGAGTGAAAGTGGGCTAAATAGTATGCAGAGCAACAGATGGACCACACTATAAATGTAGAACTACAAAGTGTCACCCTGCTATTGAATAACACTTGTAACAGTGCCCTCTTCAGGGTGGTGGTGTTTAATCTATGACATGTCCACACTTGGATAAGTATTGAAAAGACATGGCATTTGTGTACAGAGAGGACAGATAATATCAACTGACCTGTTGGTTTACACTAATAGCTTTATTCCGAGTCGATAATGAGGCCGTTGCTATGCACATGACCTTAATGTCTACATCATTAACATCTGTTTAGAGTCCTCAGTTCTCTCCTAAAAGGATCAATAGTGACGCTGGGAGGAACTGGGACCACGTTTCTGAGGAGAGTTAAAGCCTAAAGTGTATGACGTTCATACACTGACTTCATAAGCCACAACGTGCTGTGCTTCATAACAGCAAATGGACTCAGCGCCTGTTCCTTTAAATGATAATGTGCTACTTGCTGTTCACCCCACCCCTGAGCGCCCAGCAGCGAGGAGCTCTGGTTCTTAGCCGTTTTTAGCCATTTATCTCAGCGCTCGTTGTGTCTGTTTTGCTGAGTTTAACCTCGCCTTGTGCTCTCACATTAACACAGATCCAGCACTGTGATTGGACAGACTCAGACGAGGGGGCGGGGCCATTCTAAAGTCTCTGCAGTTGACGTCAGAAGCGGAGCAGAATCAGAACGGCTCGCTTTATCCCATGTATTTTTGATTTAGGCAGCACACAGAAAACTGACTGTGTGGTGTTGTTTCACAGTGTGTGTGTTGGTGGGCTCCAGAAGCACTGCACTGAAGAAGGGCATGTTTTTATACATGTAAAACCTTCTCAGAAAGAGCAGAGCCTTGTTACTGCAGCAAAAGAGGAATAAACTGCTCTTTAAAAGTTTCAAAATAAAACTTAATCAGTAGTTTACTGTAATGCTTTTAAAATACATTCACAGAGAAAATGACACTAATTCTCTTTTAGTGTTTTCGAGCTGGTTTTCATATTATCACTGTTCTGTATTAACCCAGTCATATGACCATAGCTACAGCTTTTTTAGTTAGCTTTGTAGTAACCGCCAACACGCTGTCTGTCGCTGGGTTCTCTTGCCTGACCCGTGGAAGCTTTTTTCGCAGGACAAATTTGCCCATTTTTTACCATGACCCTACTAACCTCTGTTTTTATTTGTTCCCTTTGTCTGGTTTTCTTTCTCCCGTCTCTGTCTCATGCTTTGAGACGTCCTGCTGCTCTCCAGGTGTTGCCCTGATCCAGCCCATGTCCTGTACAAGATCCTGGCCTTGTCTCATCTACACTATCATGCTTGGCCGTGCTGTTTTATCTCAGATTAACTCTGCACCTACTTTTAACTCACACAGAATCCCTGATCACCTCCTCCTTCCTCAGACTCATACATCACTAATATACTACATTCACATTACTATAACCCCTTCATCTGTCATCACTTCACTTTTACTTCTGTTCTCTGTTGTGTCTCCGGTGTCGACCCGAGGAGGATGGGTTCCTCATATGAGTTGGTTCCTTCCAAGGTTTCTTCCTCGTGTGCTGAGGGAGTTTTTCCTGTCACAGTTGCCCCTGGATCGCTCAGAGGAGGCTTGGACCCGGATCTCTGTAAAGATTCTTTGTGACGACTTTTTGTTGTGAAAATGAAATGTATCAAATAAAATTTGATTTGATTTGATTTGATGTCATTCGCCCCGTTTCATCTCCAGGACTTTTATTGTGTTCTTTTATTCTCCACAGTTGTATAATGAAAGATGACAGAGCTCCCCTTCTCCTTCTGGAGAAGAGAATGTAATGAACCTTTAGGGAACACAACTGGACTCTAACACCACTGCTGTACCTTTAAAGATACACTACACGGTGTGTACCTTTAGCCACAATAATGTACATCTACTGTACCTTTTATCAGACAGTAAACAAGCGCAAAACTTTATCTAAAAACTAAGGAACCCTTCATCCTGAATGTCCCAGAATTTTCAGAGAACAATGTATACGCTGTGTCTCCATCTGCTCTGTGACAGAAACCTCGGAGTTAAGCTGTGGAAGAAAATGGAGAGAGAGAGAGAGAGAGAGAGAGGTCTGAGCCCTGAGAGTGGACACAGTGGATTGGAGGGGAGAGAGAGAGAGAGAGAGAGGGAAAGAGTGGTAGAGAGAGAGAATGAAGGCGTCATTGTTAGCTCATTGTGTGTGTGTGTGTGTGCATGTGTGTGTGTGTTTGTGAGGGGGGGGGCTGGGGTTGATCTGTATGCAGCTCCTTCTGTCACATTATCCGCGATCATGAATTTTTATTGGCTCCAGGATCCTCTCCCAGACAGAGCTAACCGCGCTCCCTCTGCCCCGTCTCTCCGGCTGCATCCGCAATAAGCCTCTCAAAGCCTCTTCATCCTCTCCTCCTCTTCCTCTGTGAAATCCTGTACAACACGCTCTCTCCGTTTCTCTCGCTCTCTCTCTCTCTCTCTCTCTCTCTTTCTGTGTCCCTCTCTCACTCCACCTCGCTCTGTCCTTTCCCAACTCCCCCTACTCTCTCGCTTTCTCAACCTCTCATTCTTTCTCTCCACCCCTTTCCCAACTCCACTCTTTTATTTTCTCTCTCTCTGACTCTTCTTTTCTCCTACATTCTCTCTCTCACGCTCATTCTCTGTCTCTCCCCACAATGTGCCTCTGTGTCTCTGAGCTTCTCTGATGTGTTTATAGACTCAGGTTTAGGAAGAGTTTACTCAGTGAGAAGCAGGGCTCTCTGGTGTAAGAGGAGTTTAAGTCTGGTTTAGGACGAGTGCACTGCTTCTGTTCTGTTACTGACCCGATGCCTGATTTGGTTTGCACTGTGCTTAGTGATGAGGGAAGGGGAGGATCACTGTGAAGACTGTCATCACCAGAGACATGGCTATTCTCTCCCAATAACAGGGTGAACACTCTGGAGTCCAGGGTTAGATCTTAAACAAGTGTAAAGGCCAAAGTGTGCCTCGGTTTCAAACCTACACCGTAGGCCATTCGTAGGTCCCACGTCGCGAACCCTACACTGCAACCTACAGCTGAACCTACACTGAAAACTACAACTTAAATTACAGTGAACCCTACACCAAACCTTACACCGAACCCTACCCCATACCCTACAGTGAACCCAATGCCAAACCCTACAGTACACCCTACACCTTACACTCTCAAAAAAAGGTATGGTACCTTGCACCGTACCCTACAGTCAACCTTACTCTGTACCTTACAGTGAAACTTACAGTCAACCTTATGCCACACCCTACAGTAAACCCTACACTGTACCCTACAGTGAACCCTACAGTAAACCTTACAGTGAACCTTACACCACACCCTACAGTGAACCCTGCATTGAACCTTACACTACACCCTACAGTGAACTTTACACTGTACCCTACAATGAACCCTACAGTGAACCTTACACTGCACCCTACAGTGAACCTTACACTGCACCCTACAGTGAACCTTACACCGCACCCTACAGTGAACCCTACACTATACCCTACAGTGAACCCTACACTGTACCCTACAGTGAACCCTACAGTGAACCTTACACCGCACCCTACAGTGAACCCTACAGTGAACCTTACGCCACACCCTACAGTGAACCTTACACTGTACCCTACAGTGAACCCTACACTATACCCTACAGGGAAAACTTACACCGCACCCTACAGTGAACCTTACACCGCACCCTACAGTGAAACTTACGCAGCACCCTACAGTGAACCCTACACTGTATTTTACAGTGAACCCTACAGGGAAAACTTACACCGCACCCTACAGTGAACCTTACACCGTACCCTACAATGAAACTTACACCGTACCCTACAGTGAACCCTAAAGTGAACCTTACACCACACCCTACAGTGAACCCTACAGTGAACCTTACACTGTACTCTACAGTGAACTTTATGACGCACCCTGCAGTGAACCTTACGCTGCCCCCTACAGTGAACCTTACACCACACCCTACAGTGAACCCTACACCACACTCTACAGTGAGCCCTACAATGAACTTTACAAAACACCCTACAGTGAACCTTACACCGTACCCTACAATGAAACTTACACCGTACCCTACAGTGAACCCTAAAGTGAACCTTACACCACACCCTACAGTGAACCCTACAGTGAACTTTATGACGCACCCTGCAGTGAACCTTATGCTGTACCTTACAGTGAACCTTACACCACACTCTACAGTGAACTTTATGCCATACCCTACAGTGAACCTTACAGTGAACTTACACTGTACCCTACAGTGAACCTTACACCACACCCTACAGTGAACCATACCTTACAGTGCCAAACATTACGTTGTACCAAATGTCTCTGGCAAAAAATATAAATACAATGGTACCAGGAGCAGGGAACCCAGGTGGGAAGACATTCTGGCTTTGTATATGTTTCTTTCCTGGCACCACATGTATTCTATGCTATGTCCCAAATAGCAACTTACTTCCTAAATAGTGTACTATACAGATACTACTGCATCACTCTATTGTGTACCAAATAGTGTAGAGGAAGATGTTTGAGATTCAGCCCTAGTGGTTTGGAGGTGGGTGCAGAAAACAACGCATAAGTATAAAGAAGACAACGGCGTAGGGTCTGTGTTGAGTCAGTGCAGAAGCATCGGCCTTATCCATGCACAGACTCTCTATTCCACCCTGAAAAGACCTGAGGTGCTTAATGGATATCTATTATTCCCACCCCTCCTGCCCTAAAACCTCCCGTCTCTACAACACACTCCCATTTTTCTACATTACAGGAATCCGGTGGTGGAGCAGCATCCCTCTGGGAGCGCTGACCCTCTGGGATCGCTTTCTAAAATACATTCCAGTGTAATTACACACTCACCTCCAGGGCTCATTTACATACAGGTCAGTTCTGGAGCCGCTTACAGGAATCTTAATGAGGGAGGTGTGTAACTGAAGACTGTAGATTAGTTTGCCTCCTCGCTTCTCTGAGGCTGTGAGGATGGTCAGAAGTGTGAGTAGATTCTCGTCTCGTGATTAAGCTGGACTCTAGTTTACGGCAGCTTTGTGATTCTCAATGCTGCTGGTGCCTGACCTCGCTGACCACAGCACTGAGGTTTACTTCACTTTCACAGTTCACACACTCTCTGACCACGTCAAAAAACAGTCTTTAACAAAGACCTGGCTGCTAGAGGGAGTTGAGAGAAGATTGTGGTCATGAATTTGCAGCAGCTTTTTGAGTGACTCTTGACATTCAGTGTTTTTTTTTTTTCCACATTAGCTTTGTAATTCCAGCTCTAACGAAGCTGAATTAGGACACCGTGGTCTTGGCCAATCCACTGCACAGGGATCAGCGGAGAGTCATGTAAAATTGATGCTTTGGCTAAATTATTCCTTCAATAATTCGAATAGAATCATTTATTTCAACTTTCTTGGCACTCGCCCTCATTTTGTTTGAGATAATGATCCAGTTCATTGGTGTTTGTACCTTATCAGGTTCATATATATAACTCCAGGGAATGTAAAAAAGGTGTTAGCAGTGTATGAAGTTTAATATTGTGTAGAAAGAAAGTGAGAAGAGATGGTAGAGGTGCTATGTCTGAGTGTCACAAACTTAAGCTGAGAATGAAACACTTCTTTTAAACTTCCTTCCACTTCCTTTACAACACCCAAAGCAGCATTATTATTGTCAGCCAAGGAGCAGCCATGACCTAGAGGTTAGAGAAAAGGCTTGTCGGTTTGATCCCCTGGGCCGGCAGAAAAAATAGGGGTTGTGGGAGTAAAGGAACAGCACTGTATCCTCCCTCAACATTCACGGCAAAAAACATATTCACAGTGGATTGAATGAACTGAATGAAACACTGAAATTCATCTCTGGTGACCAATTGTGCTGCTGTTCTCTATGACCTCTGACACTCTCCGTACTGTCTCTGCTCAGTCTGAGCCGACATGGAGGCCGCACTGACTGCTGTGGTTTCACATCTGGAGGTAAAAGCAGAGCTAACGCAATCGCTCTCTGATAACTCTTCATATGTGCGGCTGCTGCTACAACACCAGCTCTTTACAGCTGTGAAACTGCTGACATAAAATGGAGGACTGATAGCTGAAATGGAGCTGATATGTAGCCCCCATTTGCAGCCACACTCATTTAAACAAAGCCAAATGCAAAATCCCAGTGTGTCCTGGGCTTAATTGTCCACCTAAGCTACAACTGCTCCTCAAGCGCAGAGGTTGTGGCTGACTGCTGTATGTGTGTGAGAAATACTATAATCACTGGTGCATTTGTGTGTGTCTGTGTGTGTGTGTGTGTATGTCTGTGTGTGTACCAGGAATTTATCAGACTGTGGGGACCAATACTAGTTTCACACTCACACTTTGTGGCCTTTCAGTTGGTCCTCCCAGTGTAGATCATTACATTTTAAGGTAAAGGCATGTCTAAAGGTCGGGTTAAGATTAGGTTTAGAGGAGGTGGGTTTCCTCTTTTTGAGTCTCGGGGTCGTGGAGAGGATCAGTGTATACTCAAGTTGTCCAAATCTTGGTGTATATTTTTTGTTCACTGATAATGAGGATGGTTTGAAAAAGGAGAAGAGACTGGACACAGACACACATTCATTAATTCATTCATTATCTGTAACCTTTATCCAGTTCAGGGTCGCGGTGGGTCCAGAGCCTACCTGGAATCATTGGGCGCAAGGCGGAAACACACACTTGAGGGGGCACCAGTCCTTTACAGGGCAAAACACACACTCACACATTCACTCACACCTACGGACACATTTGAGTCGCCAATCCACCTGCCAATGTGTGTTTTTGGAGCATGGGAGGAAACCGGAGCACCCGGAGGAAACCCACGCAGACACAAGGAGAACACACCACACTCCTCACAGACAGTCACCCAGAGGAAACCCACGCAGACACAAGGAGAACACACCACACTCCTCACAGACAGTCACCCAGAGGAAACCCACGCAGAAATGGAGAACACACCACACTCCTCACAGACAGTCACCCAGAGGAAACCCACGCAGAAACAGGGAGAACACACCACACTCCTCATAAACAGTCACCCGGAGGAAACCCACGCAGACACAGGGAGAACACACCACACTCCTCATAAACAGTCACCCGGAGGAAACCCATGCAGACACAGAGAGAACACACCACACTCCTCACAGACAGTCACCCGGAGGAAACCCACGCAGACACA
The DNA here is from genome assembly GCF_029633855.1 of Hoplias malabaricus. Lineage (NCBI taxonomy): Eukaryota > Metazoa > Chordata > Actinopteri > Characiformes > Erythrinidae > Hoplias > Hoplias malabaricus. The sequence continues at coordinate 88,875,336 of NC_089800.1, forward strand.
GAGAGAACACACCACACTCCTCACAGACAGTCACCCGGAGGAAACCCACGCAGACACAGAGAGAACACACCACACTCCTCACAGACAGTCACCCAGAGGAAACCCACGCAGACACAGAGAGAACACACCACACTCCTCACAGACAGTCACCCGGAGGAAACCCACGCAGACACAGGGAGAACACACCACACTCCTCACAGACAGTCACCCGGAGGAAACCCATGCAGACACAGAGAGAACACACCACACTCCTCACAGACAGTCACCCAGAGGAAACCCATGCAGACACAGAGAGAACACACCACACTCCTCACAGACAGTCACCCAGAGGAAACCCATGCAGACACAGAGAGAACACACCACACTCCTCACAGACAGTCACCCAGAGGAAACCCACACAGACACAGGGAGAACACACCACACTCCTCACAGACAGTCACCCAGAGCAGGAATCGAACACTGTGACTGCGACACTACCTGCTGCGCCACCGTGCCGCCCCCACAGACAAACATCTCAGCCAAAACAAAAGGAGTTTTCTGATGATGACATCTCTGCTCTTCTCTTCTGAAGTCTAATGGAAGTCTAATTTGCCCCGAATTTTCTCACATGCCTGTCCAGTGTTCTGAGATGAAACAGAAGCTGAGCTGAAGATTCATCCCCAAGAGAGAGAAACCTGTCTTTAAACCTGATCAGCTCTTATCATATCTCCATATTGATAACACACACACACACCTCCACATAGCTTTCATAAGCCACACAGGCTCTGAGATCTCAGCTGAAATTCGGACATGAATTAGGGCAGGTGCTGATCACAAACATCCATCCAATGCTGCGTTCCATTTGAACTCAGATGTCAGTACTTCAGAGTTTCTAGTAGACACACACACACACACACACACACACTTCAGATTTCCTACCTGGAAATCAGGGGAGCCTCAACAACCCCAAATTCAGAATCCAAGACAGCCGTCCACACATCAACCGTGTGTAAAAGCAGTATGTTCTTCACATTATTCCACTATGCCCCCTTTCAACAGTTTGTTTCTTCAGTCTTTCCAGTAACTCTGTGAAGTACAGATGTGTATATGTTCATTAAAGGGTCAAATCCGTGGTTTGTGTGTTTTAAACAAATACAGTGAGTAATTAAAGAAATATTAAAGGTCTAAAGTCCATGGCTTGTGTGTTTAAAACAGAAAAACAGGAACCAATAGTAGTCACCATTTTAAGGTGGAACAGAATTCTAATAAGGTAACCTCATAAACCGACCCATTTAAGGTGGAAATAAGCCTTTGAATAAGCCTCTTAACCTGGAATATAATGGAAGGTGGAATGGAGATTACATCAGCCTGAATCAGTGACACATTTAACCCTAGAAGCGCTGAGGGCTGGTTTTTATTTGGAGCGCCGTGTTGGTTTCAGCGTGGGACTGAGGTCAGCGCTCGGTGTCTGTCACAGTGTCAAACGTGCACGGTAGCACAGCAGGTAGGTGTCGCAGTCACACAGCTCCAGGGACCTAGAGGTTGAGGGTTCGATTCCTGCTCCGGGTGACTGTCTGTGAGGAGTGTGGTGTGTTCTCTCTGTGTCTGCGTGGGTTTCCTCCGGGTGACTGTCTGTGAGGAGTGTAATGTGTTCTCTCTGTGTCTGCGTGGGTTTCCTCCGGGTGACTGTCTGTGAGGAGTGTGGTGTGTTCTCCCCGTGTCCGCGTGGGATTCCTCCGGGTGACTGTCTGTGAGGAGTGTGGTGTGTTCTCCCTGTGTCTGCGTGGGTTTCCTCCGGGTGACTGTCTGTGAGGAGTGTAATGTGTTCTCTCTGTGTCTGCGTGGGTTTCCTCCGAGTGACTGTCTGTGAGGAGTGTGGTGTGTTCTCCCTGTGTCTGCGTGGGTTTCCTCCGGGTGCTCTGGTTTCCTCCCACAGTCCAAAAACACACGTTGGTAGGTGGATTGGTGACTCAAAAGTGTCCGTAGGTGTGAGTGTGTGAGTGTGTGTCTGTTACCCTGTTGTATTCCTGCCTTGCGCCCAATGATTCCAGGTAGGCTCTGGACCCACTGCAACCCTGAACTGGATAAGGGTTACAGATAAAGAATGAATGAAAATGAACTTGAAGCTGGTTAAGAAACAAACAACGTGTGTGAGTGATTGTGTCAGTGTGTGTCATTGCGCACAGATGTGAGTTATATTCTGAGCCGGATGAAAGGATTACTGAGGATGGATGAATGAATGAAATAACAAATGAATGAGCAGTTGTTAGAGCTTTGACTGTAGATTCACACTGGATTCAAATGTCTCCACAGTAATTCCTGTCAGAGACTGTAAGTTCATACTGTGTTAAAATCACATTGGATTTATTCCTGCATTAACAACGGATTTCATTAAAACACTAAGGATTTAAATGACAGAAACCACCCACATAAAACTACTCCAGCTCCAGCAGCACTTCATATTTTATATCAGTTATTAATATCGATCAGGGCTTTAAACAGTGCTCTCAGTTTCTTTTTTAACTCCAGAAGACAAACCATAGCTCAGTGTAATCGGTGTTTGCATGTTTCTGTCAGAGTTGCCCCACTCTTCCACTCCCCAAGCACCCTCCACCCTCTTTTTCTTTCACTCCCACTCTGTCCTTCACTCCATCACTCTTCCTGGAACTGGACAGAGAACAAAAACTGAGAATTCAAGTCCCCAGTGTCAGGGACCACTCTTCTTCCATTTTATTTTTCTTTTAAAGCCCATCGCTGACGTGTGTGGGTCCATGCACCAAAAACAGTCCTAATCCATTCTTTTTTTGTCATAAACTCAAAGGGCACATTTAATGAAATAAACCCTTATTCAGTGTATGTGTGAATCTGGAGCCCACCAACCCACACACTGTGAAACAAGTCATAAAACATGGGATAAAACGAGCCGTTCTGATTGGGCTCTGCTTCTGAAAACATTCTAATTACTTTTAATTGGCTTTTGATT